>NC_044989.1:84204748-84439364 GCF_008728515.1 Papio anubis
CTTTAAAACCGTAAAAGATCAAAAGAGACAAAGAAGGCCATTACATAATGGTAAAGGGATCAATTCAACAGGAAGAGCTAACTATCCTAAATATATATGCACCCAATACAGGAGCACAGATTCATAAAGCAAGTCCTTAGAGACTTACAAAGAGACTTAAGACTGCCATACAATAATAATAGGAGACTTCAACACTCCACTGTCAACATTAGACAGATCAACTTGAGACAGAAAGTTAACAAGGATATCCAGGAATTGAACTCATCTCACCAGCAAACAGACCTAATAGACATCCTATAGAACTCTCCACGCAAAATCAACAGAATATACATACTTCTCAGCACCACATCATTACTCTCAAAATTGACCACGTAATTGGAGTAAAGCACTCCTCAGCAACTGTACAAGAACAGAAGTGCAACAAACTGTCTCTCAGACCACAGTGCAATCCAAGAGCTAGAACTCAGGACAGCTAGAAACTCAATCAAAACCACTCAACTTCATGGAAGCGGAACAACCTGCTCCTGAATGACTACTGGGTACATATGAGAAATGAGAGGCAGAAATAAAGATGTTCTTTGAAACCAATGAGAACAAAGATACAACATACCAGAATCTCTGGGACATTTAAGCAGTGTGTAGAGAGGAAATTTATAGCACTAAATGCCCACAAGAAAGCAGGAAAGATCAAAAATTGACACTCTAACATACATAATTAAAGAACTACTAGAAGCAAGAGCAAACACATTCAGCTAGCAGAAGGCAAAAGAAATAACTAAGATCAGGAGGCAGAACTGAAGGAGATGAGAACACAAAAACCCTCAAAAATCAATGAATCCAGGAGTTGGTTTTTGAAAGATCAACAAAATTGACAGACCACTAGCAAGACTAATAAAAGAAAGAAAGAGACTCAAATGAAGCATGATTAAAAATGATAAAGGGATATCACCACCGACCCCACAAATACAAACTACCGTGAGAGATACTATAAACACCTCTACGCAAATGAAGCTGGAAAACCTAGAGGAAATGGATAATTTCCTGGACACTACACTCTTTTCCAAGACTAAACCAGGAAGAGAAGTTGAATCCCTGAATAGACCAATAGCAGGCTCTGAAATTGAGGCAATAATTAATAGCCTACCAACCAAAAAAGTCAGGACCAGATGGATTCACAGGTGAATTCTACCAGAGAGTACAAGGAGGAGTTGGTACCATTCCTTCACAAAACTATTCAATCAATAGAAAAGAGGAATCCTCCTAACTCATTTTATGAGACCAACATCATCCTGACACAAAGCCTGGCAGAGACACAATAAAAAAGAATTTTAGACCAATATCCCTGATAAACATCACTGCAAAATCCTCCAGTAAAATGCTAGCCAAGCCAGTTCAGCAACACATCAAAAAGCTTATCCGCACCATGATCAAGTGGGCTTCATCCTGGGATGCAAGGTTAGTTCAACATTCGCAAATCAATAAACATAATCCAGCATATAAACAGAACCAAGACAAAGAACCATGATTGAAACCAAAAGATGCAGAAAAAGGCTTTTTGACAATATTCAACAGCCCTTCATGCTAAAGCGGCTCAATAAATTCGGTGATGATGGAACGTACCTCAAAATCATAAGAGCTATTTATGACAAACCCACAGCCAATATCATACTGAATGGGCGAAACTGGAAAAATTCCTTTGAAAACTGGCACAGACAGGGATGCCCTCTCTCACCACTCCTATTCAACATAGTGTTGGAAGTTCTGGCTAGGGCAATCAGGCAAAGAGAAAGAAATCAGGGGTATTCAGTTAGGAAAAGAAGAAGTCAAATTGTCCCTGTTTGCAGATGACATGATTGTATATTTAGAAACCCCATTGTCTCAGCCCCAAAATCTCCTTAAGCTGATAAGCAACTTCAGCAAAGTCTCAGGATACAAAATTAATGCAAAATCACAAGCATTCTTATACACCAGTAACAGACAAACAGAGAGAGCCAAATCAGGAATGAACTGCATTCACAGTTGCTTCAAAGAGGAATAAAATACCTAGAATCCAACTTACAAAGGGATGTAAAAGAGGATCTCTTCAAGGAGAACTAGAAACCACTGCTCCGAAAGTGAAATCAAAGAGGACACAAACAAATGGAAGAACATACCATGCTCATGGATAGGAAGAATCAATATCCATGAAAATGGCCATACTGCCCAGGTAATTTATAGATTCAAGCTATCCCCATCAAGCCTACCAATAGGTTTCTTCACAGAATTGGAAAAAACTGCTTTAAAGTTCATATGGAACCAAAAACAGCCCGCATCTCCATGACAATCTAAGTCAAAGAACAAAGCTGGAGGCATCAGCTACCTGACTTCAAACTATACTACAAGGCTACAGTAACCAAAACAACATGGTACTGGTACCAAAACAGAGATATATAGACCAATGGAACAAGAACAGAGTCCTTAGAAATAATACCACACATCTACAGCCATGTGATCTTTTGACAAACCTGAAAGAAGAAATGGGGAAAGGATTCCTATTTAATAAAATGGTGCTGGGAGAAAATTGACAGCCATAAGTAAGCTGAAACTGGATCCTCTCCTTACTCCTTATACGAAAATTAATTCAAGATGGATTAGAGACTTAAATGTTAGACCTAATACCATAAAATCTAGAAGGAAAACCTAGTGGCACCATTCAGGACATAGGCATGGGCAAAAGACTTCATGTCTAAAACACCAAAAAGCAATGGCAGCAAAAGCCAAAATTGACAAATGGGATCTCATTAAACTAAAGAGCTTCTGCACAGCAAAGAAACTACCATCAGAGTGAACAGGCAACCTACAGAATGGGAGAAAATTTTTGCAATCTACTCATCTGACAAAGGGCTAATGCCAAGAACCTACAAGAACTCAAACAAATTTACAAGAAAAAAAACAAACAACCCCATCGAAAAGTGGGCAAAGGATATGAACAGACATTTCTCAAAAGAAGATATTCAATACAGCCAACAGACACATGAAAAATGCTCATCATCACTGGCCATGGAAATGCAAATCAAAACCACAATGAGATGCCATCTCACACCAGTTAGAATGGCAATCATTAAAGTCAGGAAACAACAGGTGCTGGAGGATGTGGAGAAATGGAACACTTTTACACTGTTGTTGGGATTGTAAACTAGTTCAACCATTATGGGAAAACAGTATGGCGATTCCTCGGGATCTAGAACTAAGATGTACCATATGACCCAGCCATGCCATTACTGGAGTATATACCCAAAGGATTATAAATTATGCTGCTATAAAAAGACACATGCACGCATTATGTTTTATTGCGGCACTATTCACAATAGCAAAGAGACTTGGAATCAGCAAATGTCAACAGTGACAGATTGGATTAAGAAAATCATGGCACATATACACCATGGAATACTATGCAGCCATAAAAAAGGATGAGTTTGTGTCCTTTGTAGGGACATGGATTGCAGCTGGAAACCGTCATTCTTAGCAAGTATCCACAGAACAGAAAACAAACACTGCATGTTCTCACTCATAGGTGGGAACTGAACAACGAGAATCACTTGGACTCAGGAAGGGCTTATCCACACACAGGGCCTATCATGAGAGTGGGGAGGGGTGAGGGAGGGATTGCATTGGGAGTTATACCTGATGTGAATGACGAGTTGATGGAGTGCAACACACCAACATGTACAGAGCTATACATATGTAACAAACCTGCGTTATGCACATGTACCCACCAACTTAAAGTATAATAATAATAAATAAATTTTTAAAAAAATTAAAAAAAGAAATAAAATGAAAATAGATTTTTGTAAAATATTTTCTTTTCTTTTTGATAAACTAAAACTATCATTAAAACCCTGAAGGAGTTGTATAAATTCATACACCATGAGTTCTCTCCTCTTACCAGAGATGTGTTAGAATGCAAGAACAGATTAGGAGAAAGTCATATATTCTATAAAATCACCTTCAGTGATTCACTAGGACCTTGCAAATTCCCAGTTACAACTTATTAGATTACTGGAATGAAGTAAAGAGACTGTTCTTGGATAACATCAATAGGCTTTAGAGTGTGTATATATGTGTGTTTTAAGTGTACAATGAATTGTTTTATATATATATTTGTAGTGTTCTGCAACAATAAGCATAATTAAATATAGAATCATTCCATCACCCCTCTAAGAAACTTCATACGCATTGCAAGTTGGTCCCCACTTTCCTCCTTAACCCCAAGCCTAGGCAACCACTAATCAAATTTTTTTCTCTGTACATTTGTCAATTATGGACATTTCATATAAATGGAAACAGACACTATTTAGTCTTTTGTAACTATTTTCTTTCATTTATCATAATGTCTTCTTAATATGCTCATGAAACAACCTTATTGCTGATATGGAGAAAGTTTTTGTGGCTGGGGTAGATCAAACCACCTACAACCTTCCCTTAAGCCGAAGCCTAATTCAGAGCAAAATCCTAACTCTCTAATTCTGTGAAGGCTGAGAGAGGTGAGGAAGCTGCAGAAGAACAGTTCAAAGTCAACAGAAGTTGGTTCCGGAGGTTTCAGGAAAGATGCCATCTCTATAACAAAAGTACATGGTAAAGCAGCAAGTGCTTATGTAGAAGCTGCAGTAACTTATCCAGAAGATCTAGCTAAGATCATTGATGAAGGTGGCTACATTAAACAACAGATTTTCATTGTAGATGAAAGAGCCTTATATTAGAAGATGTCATTTAGGACTTTTGTAGTTAGAGAGAAGTCAACGCCTGGTTTCAGAGCTTCAAAGGACAGGCTGATGCTCTTATTAGGGATTTATTCAGCTTGTGACTTTAAGTTGAAGCCAATTCTCATTTACCATTCCAAAAATCCTAGGGCCCTTAAGAATTATGCTACATATACTATAATGTGTTACATAAATGGAACAACAAATCCTGGATTTTATCACATATATTTACTGCATGGTTTAATGAAGATACACACACACACACACACACACACACACATATATGTTTTTTTTGAGATGGAGTCTCACTCTGTCATTCAGGTTGGAATGCAGTGGTACAATCTCGGCTCACTGCAACCTCCGCCTCCCAGTTCAAGCAATTCTCCTGCCTCAGCCACCCAAGTAGCTGGGACTATAGGTGCCTGCCACCACGCCCAGCTAATTTTTGTAGTTTTAGTAGAGACAGGGTTTCACCCTATTGGCCAGGCTGGTCTCGAACTCCTGACCTTGTGATCTGCCTGCCTCAGCCACTCAAAGTGCTGGGGTTACAGGCGTGACCCACAGTGTCTGGCCGGATTAGTGGATATTTTAAGCCCACTGTTGAAGCCTACTACTTGGAAAAAGAAGATTCCTTTGAAAATATTGCCACTCATTGACAATCCACAGTTTCACCATGAGTTCTGATGGATATCTGTAGGAGAGTAATATTGTTTTCATGCCTGCAAACACAGTATTTATTCTTCAACCCATGGATCAAGATGTAATTCTGGCTTTCAAGTTTTGTTATTTTAGAAACATGTTTCATAAGGCTATTGCTTCCATGAATGGTGACTCCTCTGATGGATCTGAGCACAGTAGATTGAAAATTTCTGGAATGGATTCATGGTTATAGGTGCCATTAAGAATATTTACGATTGAGGGAGGAGGTAAAATATCAACACTCATGGGAGTTTGGAAGAAGTTGATTCCAGTTCTCATGGATGAGTGAGGGGTTCAAGACTTCAGTGGAAGAATTAACTACAAATGTGGTGGAAATAGCAAAATAGCTAGAATTAGAAAACAGTCTTGAAAATGTGACTGAATTGCTGCAGTCTCTGGCCAAACTTTAAGACAAGAAGTTGCGTCTTATGGATAAGCAAAGAAAGTTGTTTCTTGGGATAGAGTCTACTCCTGGTGACAGTGCTGTGAACATTCTTGGAATGACAACAAAAGAATTAGAATATTACATAAACTTACCTATTAAAGCAGTTGGAGGGTTTGAGAGAACTGACCCTTGTTTTGAAAGAAGCTCTACCCTGGGTAAAAGGCTATCAGATGGCATCACACGCTATAGAGAAATCTTTCATGAAAGGGAGAGTCAATCAATGCAGCAAACTTAGTTTTTGGCTTATCCTAAAAATTGCTACAGCCACCTCAACCTTTAGCAACCACTCCTTGATCAGTCAGCAGCCACCAACATTGAGGCAATACTTTCCATCAGCTGAGATGATCATTAGAAATTTTTAGCAATAAAATATTTAAAATTAAGACAGGTACATTTTATATACATAGTGCAATTGACTCTTGTTTTGATAGAAGTTCTACTCAGGGTAAAAGGCTATCAAACGGTGTCACATGCTATGGAGAAATCTTTCATGAAAGGAGGAGTCAATCAATGCAGCAAACTTCTTTGTTGTCCTATCCTAAGAATTGCCACAACCACCCCAACCTCTGTCAACCACTACCTCCATCAGCCAGCAGGCATCAACATTGCTTTCATTTATTTCTGTGCGTTCTCAAAGTCTTTGGTAGCATTTGCTTAATCAATATAGCTTTACTCTCATCTTCCTATTTTGTGCTGTTAATGACAAATATATGACATTCTTGTGTTTTAGATAAATTACTTTTTAAATCAGATAAAAGAAAGAGAGAAAAGTAATACATATTTATGCTTTCCTTTAGAAATATATAATTGTCTTTCCCAGTTCCCCTTGTTTATTTGTATGGATTCTGATTATTTTCTGGGGTCATTTTACTTTAGTGAAAATCTTTCTTTACTGTTTTTTGTAATGCAAATCTGCTAGAAAAAGTTATCTTCATTTTTGTTTTTCTAGGAATGTATTTTTTAATTAAAAAATAGTTTTGTTAAATATACCATCTTTGGTTGACAGTTATTTATTCTTTCAACACTTTGAAGATGGCATCACACTGTATTCTGACTTATATTGCTTCTAAAGAGAAAGCAGCTGTTAATTTTCACTTGTGTGTGATCACTTATATGTGATGAGTTGATCTTGTGTTCCTGCTTTTAAAATACAGTTAGCCTCCCATATCCAGTGGTTCCACATTCATGAATTCAACTAACTGTGGGTCAAAAAATATTTGAAAAAAATAACAATACAACAGAAATACCAATAAAAAGTAATGTAGTATAACAACTATTTACCTAGCATTTATATTGTATTAGGCATTATAAGTAATCTAGCGATTGTTTAAAGTATATAGGAGGATAGGTTATATGCAAATACTGTGTCATTTTACATGATAGACTTGAGCATCTGCAAATTTTGGTATTTATGGAGGGGTCTTGCAAACAATCTCCCATAGACATCGACGGCTGATTGTATTCTCTTTGTCCTTGTCCTTCAACATTTTATTATGATGTGTCCTGGTGTGGATATCTCTGTGTTTATCCTCCTGGGAGTTCATTGAGCACTTGTTATATTTATAAGTTAATATTTTAATCAAAGTTTGTAATTTTTTCTGCCATCAATTCTTCAATTATATTTCACCCATTTATCTGTCTATGCTTCTTCGGGTACTGTTAGTATATATATATATATATATATATATATATATATGGGTAGTTAATGTCATTTTACATTTTTCTGAACCTCTATTTATTTGTCTTTATTATTCTTTCCCTTTGTTCTTCAGATTGTATGCTCTCCATTAATCTTTGAGTTCTTGTTATGTTCTTTGACATTTTTGTTTGTTTAATTTTGACATCTGGGCCTTCTCACCAGCAATCATTTTCCTGCCCATGGATCATACATTCTTGTTTTTTAATATGTCTCATAACTTATTTTGGCAAAAAAATGAACATTTTAGAAAAGATACTGTGGTATCTCTGAAAATTGATGCCTCTGGGGCCTTGTTTTTGTTGTCATTTGCACCTTTCTATATAAATAAATAAATAATAAATAAATAGGTAAATATGGTGATGCTTGCATTATTTTAGTTGTCTTATATATTATATAATGTTTATGGCTACATTTATACATATTACACTAAAAAGTATACTACATATTACATGAATGTGTATGAGTCCCTGGCTCAGGGCCTTGCAGGTTACAATCAAAGTGCTGGCCATCCTGTTCTCTTTTCTGCCGCTCAGAGTCCTCAGTTTTAGGACTGAAGTCCTCAGATACTTGCAATTCCCTGTCATGTGGCCCTTTCCATAGGCAGTTTATTATATGACTGTTTCTTCTTTAAGGCCAGTAACAAAGTCTCTCTCTCTCTCCCCACAACCTCCTTTTTTTCTCTCTCTCTCTCTCTCCCCCCCTTCTCCCTCTCTCTCCCCTTCTTTTTTTCTCTCCTCTTCTCTTTCCTTCTCTCTCTCTGCCTCCTGTTCTCTCTCTCCCTCCCTCCCTTTTTCCCTTCTTCCCTGTCTCTCTCTCCTCTCTCTCCCTCCTTGTCTCTCTTTTAAGTTGGTTAAGTCAAATTTTAACATGAGGTGAAATAATGACAGTAACTATATCATTATTTTTGCCATAGTCTATTGACTAGAGGGAACTCAAAGTTTCTTCCCACATTCAAAGGCAGGGAATTATATTAAGGTGTCATTTATTGTAGGTTATCCTGCAGTGTATCCAACATACATATATAAGTATACGCACATATAATAGCATTGGGTAAAGAGTTTACAAGTGTTATGTTTATTTTCCCTTGGTATTTTTCTGTGTATAGCATGTGTCCATATATTAATCATTTATTGTTTTTAGTGATAATTCATGAATAAATTAAGCTTTTGGCAGAGCCTAGAAAGCAAAAATAAAGAGTTCAAACAGAGAAATTATTACCTGTCTCAGACCTACCCTGTCTGGCTTTTCCTCTGAGTCCAGTGGGCATAATAGGGTACTGCTTCTTAAATCTTTTTTTTTTTTTTTTTTGAGATGAAGTTTCATTCTTGTTGCCCAGGCTGGAGTGCAATGGTGCCATCTTGGCTCACTGCATCCTTCGCCTCCTGGATTCAAGGGATTCTCCTGCCTCAGCCTCCTGAGTAGCAGGGATTATAGGTTCCTGACACCACTCACAGCTAACTTTTTGGTATTTTTAGTAGAGATGGGGTTTCAGCATGTTGGCCAGGCTGGTATCAAACTCCTGACCTCACGTGATCCACCTGCCTCGGTCTCCCAAAGTGCTTCTCAACTCTTAAAGGAAAATATTGGAGTTCTTATTTTTATGAATGAGTTAATTGCAAAAAGTTGTGCTTTTTTTGAAGTCTTAATAACTGTTTGTGTCACTATAGGTCATTTATGTCTGGTAAATGAGAATATTCCTGAATATTATCTATGGAGATTATAAATTTTATATCATAATTAATATTGAATATCCAATTTGTGATTTTTATAATTTTATGTATTTCATACAAAGACTATTAGTTCATGATTTTTTTCTCTATTTTATTTAAAAAGAAAAAACGCAGAATAAAAAAATTAATTTACAGGATGACATATAAAATAAGTTAAATATACAATAGAGAAGTCTGAAAGCAAGTTGAGATACAAGCAGGCTCCTCCCTCAAACTTTAGTAATCATTTATCTATATAATATCTACATAGTCATCATCCTACGATGACAAGAGCCATGTGTTCCCTATTCACTACTATTCCCAGTGCTCAACAGAGTTTCTAGGAAATTGTAGGTGTTAGCAAATATTTGCTAAATGTCGTAAAAGGGAAGCTGACATGTGAACAACCTATGCCCCATTCTTCCTAGTGAAACAGAAAATTGGAAAGAGACTTTCAAGCAATACTAAAATTATATGCCTTTCACTAGATGTAACATAATAAAATATTAATAATGAATTATGTAATATATAAATGAAATATGTTATATAACAGAATATATATACTACATTAATTATATAACCTAAAAAATAGTTTACTCCTAAAGATTATCATTTTCATTTATCTATATTCACATTCTTGAATTCATATTCAAGAAATAGTTATTTATTTCTTTTTTGTTTCCTTTGAGACAGAGTCTTATTCTGTCACCCAGGCTGGAGTACAGAGGCACGATCTCAGCTAAATACAACCTCTGCTTCCCAGGTTCAAGTGATTCTGCTGCTTCAGCCTCCTGAGTAGCTGGGATTACAGGCATGTGCTACCACGCTCAGTTAATTTTTGTATTTTCACAAGAGATGGTGTTTCACCATGTTTTCCAGGTTGGTCTCGAACTCCTGACCTCATGTGATCTGCCAGCCTTGGCTTGCCAAAATGCTGGGATTATAGGCAAGAGCGACTGTGCCTGGCCTCAGGCTAGAAAACTGTCATTTTGTTTTAGCTAAGTCTTGCATTTGGGTGGTGTTTGGGGATGGCTAAATTGTGACCAGAAATTCACCTTAGATAATGTCCATTCTGGCACATCCAAAAAGAAATAAAGGTTACTGCCCAACGTAATTGCAGTTTTGGACCACAAGTTTTAAATTATTATAACTAGGCTCAAACATATCTTTATTAATCAAAATAGGAACCACTACAGTCAGCGCATTTTTGTCAATGAGAAATAAGTTTGTTTATACATGTAGTGTAAAATTCACATTTCAGGATTTGGTGAACTCTTGGAAAGCATTTTCTGCATCCTGCTGGTTGTGGAAGTGTTTTCCCTGCAAAATGTTGTCCAGATGCTTGAAGAAGTGGTGGTCAGTTGGCAGGAAGTCAGATGAATATGGCAGACAAGGCAAAACTTTGTAGCCCAGTTCATTTAACTTTTGAAACATTGATTGTGTGACTTGCCATCTGGCCTTGTCATGGAGAATCAGGCCCTTTCTGTTGACCAATGCCGGCTGCAGGTGATGCAGTTTTCAGTGTATCTCATTGATTTGCTGAGCACATTTCTCAGATGTAATGGTTGCACCGGGATTCAGAAAGCTATAGTGGATCAGACCGGTAGCAGACCACCAAACAACGACCACAACCATTTTTGGGGGCAAGTTTGTCTTTGAGAAGTGCTTTGCAGCTTCTTCTCAGTCCAACCATTGAGCTGATTATCACGTTATCCGATAAAATTCTTGTTTTGTCACACATCAGTTTATTAGAGAAATGGTTCATTGTTGTGTAGAAGAAGAGGACACTTCAAAACGATTTTTTTTTCATTTTCTCTCAGCTCATGAGGCACCCACTTACCGAGTGTTTTTCACCTTTCTGATTTGCTTCAAATGGTGAACAGCCATAGAAAGGTCGACACTGAGTTCTTCAGCAACTTGTCCTGTAGTTGTAAGATGATCAGTTTTGATAATTGCTCTCAGTTGGTCGTTGTCAACTTCCAGTGGCCAGCCCCTATGCTCCTCATCTTCAAGGCTCTCGTCTCCTTTGCAAAACTTCTTGAACCACCACTCCAGTGTACATTCGTTAGCATTCCTGGGCCAAATGTGTTGTTAATGTTGTCAGTTGTCTCCGCTGCTTTACGACGCATTTTTAACTTGAATAAGAACATTGCTCGAATTCACTTTTTGTCTAACATCACTTCCGTAGTCTTAAATAAACACAAAATAAAAAGCAAGTAATAAGTTATTAGCAAAAAAGCATAAAGTAAGAAATGTGCATTAAAATGATGTAAACATAACAACATTTATTTAAGAATTTAAGCCAATGTCAAAAAGCAAATTTCAACAATGCAAAAACCGCAATTACTTTTGTACCAGTCCCACTATTCCTCTTTTAAAATATTAATCAGTTTACAAAGATAACAGCTAAGATAATTTGTTGTAATTCTGACTAAACTTTTATTTTAAGAAGCCAAGCTATAATATGTTTAGAATATGTCAATGTCAAAACAGTGAACTAATTTTTACAAATTAAGGAAAAATAAAATATTAGAAAACTTGCTATAATAAATCAATAGTTGAAATGCTTACCCCTTGTTAATCTTTTGGGTAATCACAACATGCCTGAGATAGATCAATGAAATAAAGACAAAATTAAGTGCTATTTGAACAACAAAACATAGGTGAACAAAGTTCTCAAAGCCTCACTATTCTCAAGGTTGTGTAAATGGATAGATCATGCATGAATAAACTGGTAAGTCAAAGAATAATTAAAAGTTGAGGCCAAGAGGCTTTTGGCATAATGAAATTTGACCAACAGTCCTAAAGGGAGTCTGGCTAGAGTAAGGCAAAACATTTCTGCATCTGAGAGGAAATGGAGAATTCTACAACTTACTACGGCAAGGTTTTGAGCACGAAAACATAGAGGAATTAAAAAAAAAAAAAAAGACCAGTCAGTAGTAATGATGCAATTGCTAATATTATTTGATTGAAGCTTAGTAAAAATCTCCTGCCCAAAGTAAAGATAGATCCTAGACAATGGAGAGACTTTACTTATGAATAAGAATCTAATTACTTTAGGTATCAGACTTTATACAATTTCTGGCTATTTTCCTGTTTTCTAGATCTATTAACCATAAAATCAACAGCTAGTGTTCTAGTACTGAGCTATATCTTGGGTGATTTTTTAACTGTCGGAGTGAAAGTTAAAAATTGTAATTAGGAGTGGAAAACGGATTTTATTAAGGACATAGCAAAATAAATAATAGAGCATCCAGATAATGGAACATAATTAATAGAGCTTACAGTAAATGTTTCAACTATATACCTATATTTTATTACAGTTTATGGTATAGTGAATGCACTATCATCTGAAAACATTAACGAGCTTTGAGTGTTTTCTTGTTGGTAGTGCATCTATAGATGGTTTGTTTTGTTCCTTTTAGTTTTTCAATATTATCCAAATGCTTCATAATGAGTTTATGTTAATATTACAGTAAAAAGTATGTTCATTATTTCTATTTTAATAACATTGTGTGTAGTTCTATTCCATTACTAATACATTAATATTCATTTTACAAGCCCCAAATTTGGTTTCACAATCTGGATAAACTCCTCAGAAGGTTTTTGAAAGAGTATATGTGTTTGTTTGTGTGTTGTGCATGTGTGATTGTGTGTGTATGTGTGTCTGTGTCTGTGTTTGGTTAATTTCTAAAGCAATTGCACCACCGTGGTGCAATGGTATTGTAACTATTCTTATTAAACTTACTGTGTCAAAAGCAGGAACTAGGATCTTAGAAAAAAATGGATATAAAGTGGGTGCTTGACAGATCATTGTTAAGTGAATAAATGAAGAAAGAAAAAGTAAAACATTAAGAGAAATTCACCCTTTTAGAAAAGAATTTAACAGACAATTGTTGAATTCTGTATTGCTATCCAGGATATGATCAGTGTAAAAAATTATTTTACTAACTAATGTGTCATTTGTAATAGAATTTTAGGGAATACAGAGCAATGGGCAAGATACAACTAAGAGAATGAAGTACCTGGACTAATCACTAAATCACTGTGAAATCTGTAGCAATTCATTTCTACTCTCTGAAATGCAGAGCTTTTATTAAATATAATATTGGCAATTAACCAAGGAACCTCTAAATTCTCCTTTGCATTTGAGCCATTTGTTCTATGAATCTATTGTCCATGGCATGTTTATGGCTCTCAGATTTTTCAAATGAAATATCAGCACAGATATTATAAAAAGTGAAGATTCCTTACTATATTTAATTTAGTGAAAAGCTTAAAATGGCAGGAAGTTAAACAAATTAGCCTTTTTGAAAAGAAGAACAGTTTCTGACATAAATTCTAGAATGCATGATTTATTTTTTGCTGTATTAGTTTAGTTTAGAGGAAAATTAAAATTTCATATTCCAGTAACTATGCCATGTTTCTTGTACATATCAGTACAACTAATTACCTAACAACAAATAAAATTTTGTTATGTGTCTATAAATTTTCTAATAAAAGAAATTGAGTTTCAAAGAGATGGACTACCTGACAGAGCTACATTTGGAATGCAGGGCTCTCTGATTTCTACACATGAATTATCTCCTAGATTTTAGCCCCCTTGAAGATAAACCCTACATGTTGTTTGCCTTTATAATCCTCACCCTTTTCCTTTACTCCCAACATTAGACAAATAACCTTATATTTAGAAAATATTCAGTAATGGTTGAATGAAGAAAGAAGAACAGAATAGGGTAGAATGAAATAGGAGAGGATGAAATGGGCTGAGCTCAAGAGGAATGGAATAAATTAAAATGAAATTGAATGAAAAAAACTGGAATGGAATGGGTTGCATTGAAGTGCGAGAAAATATTTTCTTTTCTTCCTCTTTACTTCTGCATCTAAAATCAGTCTTTGCCCAAGTATCTGCCTAAGTATTTAATGACCATTAGACATCCTTTCTTCTGACTTACTGAAATAGCTGCGTTAGCAACACTGAAATAGGCCAAGCTTATTTATTATTTTTGCTATAAGTAGTATTTGTTAATTTCTTCATCTGTTATTTTAACCCTTACATATTGCCTCTTCCTGATAGGACAGTGAACCACTGTCCCACCATCCTCAGTGGTGGTGTCTGCTGAACCCCATAAGTCCTGTTCAGAGTCCTCAAATTCCAAAATGAGAGTCATTGTATTTTCCCTCAGAGACAACT
The DNA here is from genome assembly GCF_008728515.1 of Papio anubis. Taxonomy (NCBI): domain Eukaryota; kingdom Metazoa; phylum Chordata; class Mammalia; order Primates; family Cercopithecidae; genus Papio; species Papio anubis. The sequence continues at coordinate 84,219,234 of NC_044989.1, forward strand.
ACTGTGAAGCCAACAAAAAGAACAAAAAGAGAGCATTGGAGTGTAACTTAAGATTTAGGATATAGATTGTATAGTCCATTGTGTGCTGCTATAAAGGAATACTTGAGAATGGGTAATTTATAAAGAAAAGAGGTTTATTTAGCTCATAGTTTTGCAGGCTGTACAGGAAGCATGGCACCAACATTTGCTTCTGGTCAGGACCTCAGGAAGTTTTTATTTATGGTGAACAGCAAAGGCCAACAGGCCAGTCACATGGTGAAAAGGGGAACAAAAGAAAGGAGGGCCGTCCCAATCTCTTTAATAACCAGATCCCACATGAACTCATTGTTCTGAGGAGGGCACCAAGCCACTTATGACCCAAATACCTCCCAATGACCCCATCTCCAACACTGGGGACCACATTTCAACTTGATATTTTCAGGAAAAACATCCTAACAATATCACACGTAGATCTCTTTTGCTTTTGCTTCAGCACCTGCAAAATAGAAATGATAGTGGGACTCACACTATATGTGGTGTTTAGAACATTGCTTGACCTTCAATAAGAATTTAATAAATGTTAGTGTTTATTATTTACCTGAATGCCCTTTGACATTACATTTCTTTTTATTCAATTCCACATTTCAAGAAAGAAGCACTAAAACAATATGTATTGTGCATCTCACATGTGTCACACATTTTTGTTTTGTTTTGTTTTAGGTGATGCATGCAACCCTGAACAAATAAACCAGGTGTCTGACCTTATTTGGTCCACATTTGTGGTTTGTGTATCTATCTGTGTCTGTATTTTGTGACTACAGCTGAAGCCAATATAAACTAAGAAACCAGTAAACAAAATAATTCCATGTGTTAAGTAAGTTAAAATGAAATTAACTGTAATAGGAGAGGGAGTTTTTGGTTTGCAATTCTAATTGGCTAGGGGGAAGGAAGCCAATTTGTTGGAGGTGTGGCTAAGCTGAGATGCATGGGTAAATGAGTAAGTTGTTAAGTCATTTAAAAATTGGAGAAAGAGGCCGGGCGCGGTGGTTCACGCCTGTAATCCCAGCACTTTGGGAGGCCGAGGCAGGCGGATCACAAGGTCAGGAGATAGAGACCATCCTGGCTAACACGGTGAAACCCCATCTCTACTAAAAATACAAAAAAATGCCGGGCGTGGTGGCGGGTACCTGTAGTCCCAGCTACTCAGGAGGCTGAGGCAGGAGAATGGCGTGAACCCAGGAGGCGGAGCTTGCAGTGAGCCAAGATCCCGCCACTGCACTCCAGCCGGGGCAACAGAGCGAGACTCTGCCTCAAAAAAAAAAAAAACAAAACAAAACAAAACAAAATCGGAGAAAGAAACAAGTTCCAGGAGAAAGAACAACAAATTGAGATAAGGAATATCTTGAAATATTCAAGAAGCAGATGCCTAATGAGTGCGATTGAAACATAGTGAGTTAGATGTATGTCTTCAGTGGGGAGGAAAGTGGGGGACAACATGCTTGAGACAACTTTGAAGAATGAGACAAGGGTCAAAGCATATATGGTTATTATTATTATTATTATCTAAGACAGGATCTCATTCTGTTGCCTAGGCTGGAGCACAGTGGCATGATCACAGCTCACTGCAGCATTGACCTCCTGGGCTCAATCAATCCTCCCACCTTGGCCTCCCAAGCAGCTGGGACTACAGGTGTGTGCCACCACTCCCAGCTAATTTTTTTCTTTTCTTTCTTTCCTTTCTTTCTTCTTTCCTTTCTTCTTTCTTTTCCTTTCTTCTTCTCTTCTTCTTTCTTTTTTCTTTCTTTTTCTTTCTTCTTTTTCTTCTTTTCTTCTTTCTTTCTTTTTGATTAGGTTTTATTATTATTGCCAGGGCTGGTCTCAAACTCCTGTGCTCAAGACATCCACCCACCATGGCCTGCTAAAGTCTTGGGATTATAGGTGTGAGCCACCATGCCTGGCCCCATGTAAAGTCTTGGTTACTGTGAAAGGAATTTAGGTTTTATTCTAAGATACAGGGAAAGGTATTTGTAGAAGAGTAACTGATTTGTAAGAGAGTAACTATCAATGTTGGATAGAAAATTGATTGCAAGAATGCTTGAGTCAAGAGCAAAAAGGGTACGAAGGATAAGACAATAACTCCAATGATTGATCTAGAATCTTGATCAGGGCATAATGGAAGGGAGTAGAGGTGACATGCTAGATGGCATGCATGGGTCAGGAGAGATGAGTCACAATATTGTCATGTCTTCCAAATTGGAGGCTACTTGAGAATTCTGGTATGTTGATAGAAATAATCAAACAGAGAAATAAAAATCATGATGTGGAAGAGAGAAGGTTTAACCAAAGGAATAAATCCTTCTGATTAACATCCTTTATGACCACAACACATCCACCACTTTCCTAGGACAAAAGCATAGTTAGTAAAACTTTCATAAAAATACAACCCAGCAAAGGCCTCAGAATATAAATGAGAAACACCCAGAAAGCAGAAAATGATTGTGAGGTTCAAGGATGGCAGAACAGAAAATGAAATAAAATAGTGTCAAAAATATGACAAAAGCCTCATCTTCTCTGCACGTTCTACCTTGGAATTATTGCCGCTGTATCAGTCCACTTAACTGACCCACACTGACAAATTGACTTGGTATAAACTTACTCCAAGAAGAAAAATTCATCCCATTTAACCTATAGGCAAGAAACGTCTGACTACCCTCACTAACCTCTGACCATCAGGTCAGCTTTGTGTAGCATATCTTAACGCCTCTGTTTCCTCCCCTCCCTTAAAGAAATAAACTGAGATTTTCTTATTTCTACAAAGTAGGAGTTCCTTAGGTCAACATTGCTTGACCAATTGAGAAATAAACACTTGAAGATTGAGTTAAAGAAAAGCAGATTCCAAATTTCTTATTGTTTCATAGCTATTAAATAAAGCCAGAATCAGATCTGAACTAAAACTATTTTTAGTGCAAAGCACAGCAAACTGAAATATGGTTGATGCACAAGGGATGGAAATGGGCTCTGTTGACCCTGCTGATCTGAAGTCCACTTAGGTGGAAGAGAGTAGATGACACAGGCTTGACTAAAAACAACTTCCAAAGTGACCTGTGGTCATATAGTACAAAGATCAGCTTCTTAAGGAGCATAGATTGGTTCCTATAGCACAAGATATTACTTTCACGTCACATATTCATAATACATTATTTTAAGTGTGTGACATTCTAGAGTAAAGCAAAGAAAAGTTGCCTACAATGGTGTGGGAACACTCATATATTGCCTTAGCTGTTCCCATATTCACATTTTATTTCCTATGTGTGAGGCACATCACGCAGGAGTAATTACCACTACTAGTGATTTGCCCTCCAGTGTCCTCTGACTATAAACTATTTTATGTATCTAATTCAATAAAACTGTCATTGGCTCTCTGATAAATGATTACATTGTAAAACAAATTATTCTTATACATTTGCGAAACTAGCAGTTCATGTGGGCATCCATGACTACATTAAGGAGGTTGATGTATCATGGAAATAATTCAAAATCAAAAAATGACTGAAAGTGAGTGGACCCATTGCCTGAAAATCAAGCATGTCCCTTCTCTCTCTCACCTTGTACTGTGCTTCGCTGATTGCCTTAAGGAGGGAGGGTGCTGAAGTTATCATTTGACAGCCATCAAAGAAATAATGTCATTGTTGTAGGCATTGTTTCTCTTCCTAATGGCAATGCCCAAACCCTTGTTTCTTTGCAATCTTCCACAGCGAATCTTCAAAAGCCGTGCACCCTCCTCAGCAACAAGAGATGTTTACTGGGCTGAATTATGGTCAACGAGACACAAAGGCATACTTGCTGGTGGTTTTCTGGGAAAAAAATTGACTTCCTGACAAAAAACAAAAGCTCTTTTATACAGATTTTCTGTCACATCAAAATGACTGAACCATTTAAAATATTTTATTAGGGCAACTTGTGATTTACTCAGGACTGTATAATACCAGGTAACAATTAAATAACTAATTTAAAAAAAGTGTTTCCAAAGTCAGAAAGATCTGCAATTAAATCTCAGGTGTGCCATATATATAATCTCTGTTATTTCAAATATGTTTCTTAACCACTATACATCTTAGTTTTCCTACCTCTAAAACATTATATTCCCTCATTGAGATTTTTTTAATATTTAATATATTACTAGTGTAAGTCATATTAAGAGATTTCCAATTTTGAGCCTGCATCATGATTCAAAATTAACTTTACTTGATTGGAGTGTGTTATTTGTAAATATGGCCATGTAATCAGTTTACTGGTATGTAATAATGTTTTAATCTATATATAAGTGATATAGGATTGTTTTTTCCAATTTTGTTTTGAAATTGAGCCTAGATCAGGAAATTTGAAGTTTTTCAGGATTTCGTATGCTTTGAGAAAATTTAAATAACAGAAATTTGAATTTTCTTAGTATTTTATAAATTGATCAGTAAAACTATCTATGCTTAATGTCTCTGGAGAGGTAAATATTTGACTATCTTTTTTATATCCCTCCCCGTGGCTAACAGCCTATCAGGATTTTAATCTTTTCTTGTGTCCATTTTCATCATAAAAATTTTCTTGAGAAATTATCCATCTCAACTCGACTTTAAAAATTGCAAATATTTGAAATTGCACATTAAACTCTCCAGCATGTATCAATTTATTTTAAATCTGAGTCAATATGTCTTCATATTTAAATGATTATTATTTATCTCTTTTATTTTAAATTTAGCAGAGCTCTGGTAAGGCTGCTATTTAATATTAATAATTTATTTTAAATAACAATTCTTAATTTTATGTTCTTTACTTTTTTTTTTTTCCTTACCCCATTCTTTCTCTTTTGTTCTTCATTTAGTGCACTCTTCTTACTTTATTTTGATTTGTTTCCCCTTGACTTAAATGCTTGCTTCACTTGTTATGTGTATACAAACTCTTAATTAATTACTCACAAGCTATTCCTACTCTCTTTTCCCTTGCCTTACTCTACTATAGTGGTTATAAAGTACTCAACTTCAACTGCCTTGCACCTAGAGATACTTCTGGCCAGTGGAGAACATGTATTTTCAGCACCTTGCTCATGGCCTTCTCCATTCTTCCCACAATAGACACAGATCTTATGATTGGAGATATCATACACATGGATCTTGAGAATACTGAGGATAGCAAAGGGGATAAAGAAGAAGAGCTTATGTATATTGATGACAGCACTGAGCAATAACGAAAGCACTAAGTGACTTGATCTTGACAATGTATTGGCTGGGATTATAAACTTCTTACTTATTTAAGCCAATATTAGTTGGGTTTTCTTTAGCTTTCTGCTGAACACACTATGACTAAAAATTTATACTGTTGCTTTTTCTAGCGTTTGTATAAAACCTATATGAGTACCATTGGACAAATATGTGTGTTTTATACTGGTTATTCTAAATAGTCTAGAACACTCTATATATTGTTTTGTTTTCTCTTTTTACCCTTAAAGTTTTTTGAGGGCTTCATTTTGTTTATTTATTCACGTATTTTTAATTTCCAGGTAGATTTGGTATTTTGCATATGTCGTTCTGTGTTCTGTTTTAGAATAGAGAGTACTGGGGCTGGGCACGGTGACTCATGCCTGTAATCCCAGCACTTTGGGAGGCTGCGACTGGTGGATCACGAGGTCAGGCATTTGAGACCAGCCTGGTCAACAGAGTGAAACCCCGTCTCTACTAAAAATACAAAAATTAGCCAGGCATGGTGGTGGGCGCTAGTCTCAACTACTTGGGAGGCTGAGGCAGGAGAATCGCTTGAACCTGCGAGGCAGAGGTGGCAGTGAGCCGAGATCATGCCACTGCACTCCAGCCTGGGCAACAGTGTGAGACTAAATCAAAAAAAAAAAAAAAAAAAGGAAAAATATAATATAGAGTGCTATTGTCTTCACTTCCTTTCTGCCAATTCTTTCAAGTCCACACCAATAGTAAGTAGTGTATCCTTACTATTTCTTAGAACTACTTCTGTACACATTACCCATATGATGAAATCAACAAGCAACTATCAGTTCTTATCTTTTCCAAATTATTGGTGTTATTTGATACATTTTTTTAATTTCCTCCTTGAAACATTTTCTTTACTTAAAGATCAGGACATTAGTGTCTCTTGTTCTTTGGGGGGGTGGAGGCAGTTATGTGTCTCTCTTTGTCTCTTTTGCTGGTTTATTTTCATCTGCTTAATCATTAAATGTTACAGTAACCGAGAGTTTAGTTTTTAGACATCTCTTCATTTGTAACTATGGTGTAAGTTGTATAATCAAATCACATGACTTTCAGTATCATATATATATACACTCATAACTCACACATTTATATGTCTAGATTTTACTTTGCTTTTGACATCCAGATTTTTATATCTAACTGCTTACTTGATATCACTACCTGTATATCTAACAGATATCTCAAGCTTTATATGTCAAAATGTACTCATGATTTCCTCCCCTAAAACATTTCTCTCATAGTGTTTCCCTATTTCCATGACAATTTATTCTCCTAGTTGGTCAAAAAACCTGGGGTCATTCATAAGTTTCCTTATTTTCACACAACCATCAGCAAATTCTGTCAGTTTACTTACCTCTCAGCAAAGTAAGTTTATTTTATTGCTATTGGGTAACCTACCATAAATACATAATCTACCATAAATTTTTATTACCCTCAAAATACATGTGAATTGATAATTCATATGTTTTTTGAGAGTAATAAAAACTGTAACTCCTTTCTTGTATATTGGGAAAAAAATGTTCACATGTTCCTTGTATAAAGCTCCATAAACTTGCTGTTAAATTAGTTTTGATTGTTTAATTATAACTAAAGTCAAAGAAGGCTCAAACTTAGACCTATTAATGATAGAAGGTAGGTTGTGAAAGTCTGAGAAACGAACATTCTAGGCAAACAGAAAACAAGTGTAAAGTTTCCCAGTTGAGAATGAATTTAACTATGCTGGAGATACGAGAAATAGGCCATCTTTACTGGAGTGTGATAAGTGAAGGAAGAGTAGAGAAAGGACATCTGAGACTTAAAGCCTTTTGTATATAAAAAAAAATGGAGCCTGTAAAACATTATTGCTGGCTGTAGAATTTTAGGTTAACAACGTTTTGTTTTGTTTTTCATTGATTGCTTTTGTGAATACTTTAACGATGCCATTGCACAGCTTTCTGGCTTGTATTGCTTTCAGTAAGATTTTTGCAATCATTCTTACCTTTGATCCTCTGTATGTGTATTATTTCTTTGGATGATTAAATTTTTTATCACTAATTTTAAGCAATTTGATTATGATATACCTTGATGTAGTTTTTCCATGTCTTCTGTTTCAAGTTCATTGAAACTTTTAGATCTGTGGGTTTATAACTCGCATTAAAAGACTTGAAAATTGTGTTTCCTGTCTTACCCTTTCCTCTATTATGGGACTCTAATCACTTACATAGCTACTTAATTTTATTTACAAAACAATGATGCTCTGCTCATTTTTTTCTTTACTCTTCTCTTTTATTTTGGATAATTTTTATTGCTATATATTCAAGCTCACTAATACCTCTTCTGTAGTGTACAATTTATTGTTAATTCCATTCAATGCATTCTTCATTTCAAACATTGGTACTTATGTCTCTAGTAGTTTGATGTAGTCCTTTTTTTATATTTTCTGTATCTCTCACCATACACATGCTTTCTTCTAATTTATGGAACACTATGTAGTATACTTACAGTAGTTGTTTTATTATCCTTGTCTACTAATTTTATTTTGTGAGTTATTTGGGTGTCATCAGTTTTATTGATTTATTTTACTTTTATTTACATTTCATTTTTTTGTAGTTCTTTCTATGCTTGGCAAATTTCATGGGTTGCTGTATTAGTTTCCAAGAGCAGGTGTAACAAAGTTCCACGAACTGGCTAGTTTAAAATAACAGAAATTTATTCCGCATGTAAGAAAAATCCCCATGTAAGGACTTCTTTGTTAATCTCTGTAACAATAAGCCTGGAGATGTAGCTGTTCCATCTTCCACTGGGTGGTAGTGACATAGGTGCATATGGTGGCTTAAAGGACCTAGGCAACAGAGAGCTTCAGTATCAGTTCAATCCACCAGCTTAAGCTGAATTTCAGGGCCCAGGTTTCTAAAATTCTCTTGACCTTCCCATCATGGACACAGAATGGCTGCTGAAAATCAGCCCTCATATCATTCTTTAAAGTGAAAGAAGGATATTGAGTGAGATTATCAAGCACCAGCAGACTTCTGTTTACATCACATGGGTGAGAATCCTGTCATGAGAGTCATAGCTACAGAAGAATCTGAGAGAAAACTTAACTTTTCAGGCTCTATAATAGAAGAAAATAATCAAAAGGAAGTTGCAAATGCATGTTGAGTAAGCCCACCAAAAATGTTCCCCACTTTTCTTATAGAGGTTTAATTTCAGACCTCTTTTTAGGATTGTTTCCTCCACCCCCATCATTTTTAGTAGCTGCAAACCTACAAGAAGGAAGTTGGTTAAAAATATATATATACTTAGGCCGGGCGCGGTGGCTCACGCCTGTAATCCCAGCACTTTGGGAGGCCAAGGGGGGCGGATCACGAGGTCAGGAGATCTAGACCATCCTGGCTAACACGGTGAAACTCCATCTCTACTAAAAATACAAAAAATTAGCCGGGCGAGGTGGCGGGCGCCTGTAGTCCCAGCTACTCAGGAGGCTGAGGCAGGAGAATGGCGTGAACCTGGGAGGCGGAGCTTGCAGTGAGCTGAGATCCGGCCACTGCACTCCAGCCTGGGGGACAGAGCGAGACTCTATCTCAAAAAAAAAAAAAAAAAAATCAAATCTCTCTCTCTCTATATATAAACTTAGCTGAAAATATAGGTCATTTTTTTTTTTAATAAAAAAGATGAGTGATGATGCCAAAATTCACATTCCCTACTTCTTGAACTGGAATGCCGTTGTGGTTACTTATCCCTGCCTCAACATTGTATATCAGCATGTGAGGGGCAGATAACGCCTTCCTTTAGGTGAGAGTTCTTCAAATCAGAAGTAACCAAGAAGTTGTGTCCTCAAAGAATTGCATCTGTGGAGCTTTCTCTGTACCAAGAGCTACTTTAGATAGCTACTTTAGATAACATTGCCATTGGATCTTTGGAGTGGGTGAGTGAATTTTGCAAATGGAAAAAAGTGAATCACTGTGGATGGAGGGTAGAGTATATAGGCTGGATTTCCCAAAGAGGTCCACATCAATATTTCTCTTCCCTTAAACTCTTGCAGTGTGACTTACTAATCCACTGTCAAAAAGCAAACTCTATGATTCACCCCTTTGAAACTGGGCAGGTCCTGAGATTGCTTTGACCAATAGGATATAGCACATATTATAATGTGTCAAATGAGTTATAGTCCTGTTATGAGTTGTGTTTTCCAAAACTGATATGCTAAAGCCTTAATCTCTAGTTCCTCAGAATGTGACCTTATTTGGAAATTAAGCCTTGGTAGATATAATCAGGTTAAAATGGGCTAGTTTGGGTAGGCCCTACTGCAATATGACTGGCGTCCTCAAAAAGAGGAAATAAAGACATAGAGACACACACATCATACAGAGGGAAGATTGTGTGATGAGAAAGGATGGGAGTGATGAGTCTACCAATGCCTACACCTACCAGAAGCTAGGAAAGTGGAATGGAACAGCGCATTCCAGGGAGCATGGCTTTGTCAATACCTTGATTTTATACTTCTGATCTCAGAACTTGGAGATCATAAATTATGTCACTTTAAGCCACCTAGTGTATGGTAGGCCCATTTTATAGCAGCTCTAGGAAACTAACAGGTTCTTAGTTGACTTGGTAGCTTCTGTGTTCCACCTCTTGGGGTGCTCATTTTGAGGATCCTGACTCAGAACCACACCACTTGCCTTGAGAAATCTAAGCCATACAGAGAGGCCACATGTAGGCATTGCTATTAAATGGTTGGTTAAAAGTCCCAGTCAAGCTCCTTTCTGACAAGGCATCAATTGCCAGCCATACGTATGAGCCTTCTTGGATGTTGACAGCAGTTGAGCCTCCAGACAACCACATTCACCATCTGACTGCAGCTGCATGAGAAATTCCAAGTAAGAATTGCCCAACTAAGCCCAGTCAATCTATAGATCCCTGAGAAATCATAATAAACTGGTATTTAAGCCACTAAGTCTTGGGGTACTTTATTATAAAGCAACAGATAATGAGAATTATAAGCTTGGCATTAAACCTCCAAAATCTTCCCAACTCTAGATTTAAATTAAAAGTTCAATCTTTAAATATCTGGGTACAACTTTTTATTGAGTGAGGCAAATTACTTCAGAGTCCATTGGTATGATAATCACAATAGCAAAGACTTGGAATCAACCCAAATGTCCATCAGTGACAGACTGGATTAAGAAAATGTGGCACATATATACCATGGAATACTACGCAGCCATAAAAATGGATGAGTTTGTGTCCTTTGTAGGGACATGGATGCAGCTGGAAACCATCATTCTTAGCAAACTATCACAAGAACAGAAAACCAAACACTGCATGTTCTCACTCATAGGTGGGAACTGAACAATGAGATCACTTGGACTCGGGAAGGGGAACATCACACACCGGGGCCTATCATGGGGAGGGGGGAGGGGGGAGGGATTGCACTGGGAGTTATACCTGATGTAAATGACGAGTTGATGGGTGCTGATGAGTTGATGGGTGCAGCACACCAACATGGCACACGTATACACATGTACCCTAGAACTTAAAGTATAATAATAATAATAATAAAATAAAAATAAAAATTTTTTTTAAAAAAAGAATGCCTCCTAATTTTTAACCAGAGATAGTTCAACTAGAATTTTCAACTGCTTGAATTTGAGATGCTGTTTTGAATACTGAAGGTTGAAGCGATGCCAGGTCAAATTGATTAAATAATTGCAAAATAAAGCAGTAATAATCACAGCTCAATCCTTCAGTATAAAATGTATTGGAACATCTATAAAAAGCCTCTAGCAGGCCGAGGCAGGAGGATCACGAGGTCAGGAGATCAAGACCATCCTGGTTAATATGGTGAAACCCCATCTCTACTAAAAATACAAAAAATCAGCCAGACGTGGTGGTGGGTGCCTGTAGTCCCAGCTACTCAGGAGGCTGAGGCAGGAGAATAGCGTGAACCCAGGAGGCAGAGCTTGCAATGAGCCGAGATCGCGCCACTGCACTCCAGCCTGGGCGACAAAGCGAGACTCTCTCTCAAAAAAAAAAAAAAAAAAAAAAGTATCTAGCATAATTACACTTGTCACTTGGCTGACCGTCAGCATGTCACTATCTGAGAAAAACAGTTCATTTCCATGATCACACCTACAACATACACTTCTTATTTGTTTAATAAACATATTTTTTCTTTTTACAAGGTTCTTGTTCAGATATGCTAGCGAACTGCAGCATGTATCACCCTTACCTGCCAGGTTTTCTCAGTTTAATCTTCCTTTGAACTGAAATTACCATTATCATTTACATTAATCAGTATTTACTTATACAACTGTGATGAGTTCTTAGTTCACCAAAAATACCAGGGCAAGGTGAATCACTGTCTCTTCTTTTAGAGGAAAACAAATTCATCACTAAATACTGGTTTTCAAAATTACAAATCACAAGGACTCATAAGAAATGTAGTTTATTCTGAATCAAGAGATAATCTCAATTTATACTAAAATTTTATTTCTCATTATAGTTTTTCATACTGTTTCCATTTTAGACACACGGAAGGAATTGATCTCCTCATCTTACACATCTTATAGTTTTCCAAAGTAATACTGAATGTTTTACCCAGTGATTTAATGTGTCATATGAAAATTGTAGACTTTTTATACATATAGTTTTATGTATTAAAATATATATAAATGTACTTCCCAAGATGCCCTTATTTATCCTAATGCTTCTGAATTATTTTCTCTGCCTTACAGTATCTGATTACCCAGATCATACTCATCTCACCAAATTCTTAGACTACAATTTCAAGGAAAGCCTTTTTCCCATCACTTCACTAAAATGAATCTCACTGTCTATTTGACATCAATTGGTGTTTATTTCCTCCTATTTTGTGGCTTTCCTGAGTTTACCATGAATTTTAATTCTTTATTCATAGTACTGGAGTCAAAGGTTATAAGTTCCATATATTTGGAATCTTAAGGATCTAGTCAACTTAATATTTCTAATGTTATACAAAGTCCTCCCTTGGTATCTATGGGGAATTTGTTCCGGGAACAAGTGTGGTCTAATTGATGCATATAAAGAGTGGAATGATGGTTACCATGTGCTGGGAAGGATAGTGAAGTGACCCAGGGTGGGGAAGTGGAAATGGTTAATGGATACAAAACTATAGATAGAATGAATAAAGTCCAGTACTTGATAGCACAACAGGGTCACTTCAGTCAACAATATTATATTGTGCATTTAAAAATAACTGAAAGAGTATACATGGATTGTTTGTAACACAAAGGATAAATGCACTAGATGCCCATATCAAAATATTACATGTATCCCATGTATGTGCATGTATATATATACACCTACAGAAATTGCAAATAAAATAATAAATAATGAAATAAACAAAATAAAAATAATATTAAAAAATCACTATTTTATGTAAATTTCTGTGCACTCACAGCAATTATGAATAAAATAATCCTCCAAAGCAACAAATATTATCATTTTTATCATTCTTCTGATGCTCATATGAAATAGTTTAAAAACTTACTTCATAAATTCCATGTAAGAAATCTAAAAATTTTTAAATTAGCTGCATTATCATATATTCAGCTTGAAACTATATTATACAGAAGAAATTTGCTAAATGCACTGTAAATAATAAGAACTAATATTTTGAAGTTTCATATGTTCGTGTGTTTGTGTGTAAACACATAAACTGTTAGACGGATTTCCTTGGAAAGAACACACCCTTATATAAAATTCTAAAATATTTAGTAATAAATGATGAGAAAAAATCTATTTATCAAAATATCAGGGATTTAGAACACTAGAAATTAAAGAAAAATCAGAATAACTGGAGATAACATATCTCACCAAAAGCAAATAGCTACTCAGTTCCAGAAGATTCTCATCTTGTGTGAAAGTGGTTCCCATGCTGACAAAGTTTCCCATTTTACTGTTGTAGATTTTCCAGGGAAAAGAACATTATTTAAAATCTTCCAACTGATAAATGTTGGAAATCAGCTTTTTAAAAAATACACTACATGAGACAAGATAAGAAAAAATACGTCTGCAAACAAAATGTTCCAAAGTAGTGATCTTCAAAGTTAAGGCTCCGGTATATTTCACATCGGTATCACCAGTGAACTTGTGAGGAATGTAGATGCTCAGACTCCGTCAATAACCCTGCAAATTCTATGGATGGAGCCTTGGAATCTCTCTTTAACAAGCTCATTCTTAGACACCGTCAAGTTTGGGAAACACCGTAAAGACACAGAGGTTTGACTATAATTTCCCATCTTCCCAATAGAGTTTTTTTGTTTTTTTGAGATGGAGTTTCACTCTTGTCGCCCAGGTTGGAGGGCAATGGCGCGATCTCAGCTCACCGCAACCTCCGCCTCCCAGGCTCAAGTGATTCCCCTGCCTCAGCCTCCCAAGTAGCTGGGATTACAGGCACCTGCCACCACTCCCGGCTAATTTTTGTATTTTTAGTAGAGATAAGATTTCACCATGTTGGCCAGGCTGGTCTCGAACACCTGACATCAGGTAATCCACCCGCCTCGGCCTCCCAAAGTCCTAGGATTACAGGCATGAGCCACTGCGCCCAACTCGTTTCTTTTTAACTTATTGATTCCTGACAATTGGTCTCTTTTTCCACATAGCATCAGATTTGGCATCAGTCAGAAAAACACAGAATTTGTCAGCTCATTGAAAGGAAATGCTTGGTCATTTAGGAAACAAGATGTAGTAGAGGATAAAGAATTTAAGACCATTAAAAATAAAAAGATTAAAAGAAAAAGCATCACTATATGGCCTTTATCTTTTGAAAAGAAAGCAACACATGGAGTCACCCCTACCAAGGGATAAAAGACATTCAGGAGACTGAAGTGTTAAAGGATATTCTTATTTAGATAGAAAAAAATGCAAAACATAAGAAAAAACAAGCAGGTAGGAAGATGTGCTGGTGAAGAGGTACCCATGGTAAACTCCCAGTGCAGTTTACTCTAGTACTGTACATGCTCTGATTGAGTTTTATGGTAATATATCTTTCTAAAAGCAAAAACATTTTTTCCATCATAACTACCTGCTACGTTGATTTGTTTTCTAAAGAAAGCCTAAACCCTAACAAGGTAACGAAGAGTCACATAAACCTAATAAAAACCAGACAACTTGATTTTCTACCAAGAGACATTCTAGTGAATAATTAAATACAGTTCGATTACTTGCTGAGTTGTTAGCACGATGTTAGCCTTAGGGAAGCAAAGTATGTTTCATAGTGTGTTGTATGTGTTTGCATGCACAAATAGCCAGTGGAATGTTATTAATCAAACATAGAATTTCAATTTCTTGTGTTTGGCAAATCTTCCAAGACTGAGCCACAATAACCATAGCTAAAGTGCAGATAGTAAATAATAAACACAGTGATATTTTTCACCCCTTATACTTATTTAGTAAGATCTAGGATTAAATATAGACAAAAATGAAATCATTTGACTTTTTTCACATATTTCCCATCTGATGAATTGAAGTGTGAAATTCATCAGCGAAACTTTGTTTTTAAGCTTTTAGTCTTCTTCAGTGGTCTCATTTTAAGTAATTGAATGGAATGACTAATTTATAAATGAGCTTGCGTGCACAATCAACTGAGGACAAATAGTGTTTGTGAAAGCAGCTGGAATCAAATATGTTCAAAATGAGTCTCAGTTTGTGATTGAGTAGATGACTGAGGTTACAGGCATTGCTGATCATTGTTGAGAGGAACAATCCAGAATAAATTCTCAGAGCAAGTGGTTCCTTGAGATGAATAGGTTTGGATTGATTGGAAGAGGAGGAGGTGTGAGAAAATATTCAGGGATAGAAATTGATATGACCTGGTGATAAACAAAAGGGAGACATTCACTCTGATTCCCAATGGGAAACCTGCTCCTTTTCTTTCTCAACATTTTACATAATTACAAAATAGCTAGAAGTTTCATGATGGGGGCAGGAGTATTGGTCCCCTTGTGTTGAATGAAGGGTTTTTTCCTCAACATCTTTACCATATTGAAATGCAATACATGGTTGAGTTATGTGTTAAGTCTCTGGAATCAAGTAAACCTGCTCTTGGGTTTGACACTTTTTAGCTAGATGACTCTTAACGTATTGCTTGGTGCTGTAGTACCTCAACTTCCTGGTATGTAAAATGAAGAGAAGTGCTCTAGTTACTCTGAATACCTTAAACAACTGCTCCTAAAATGTAATAATTAAGAAAATCAAATCTTGACTTAGTAATTTTCTAATAAATGTCACGATTTATGTTTATTTGCATTATGTTATAATGATCAATTTTTTCAGGAATAAAAAGGGAATGAATGAATGAACTGTTGAATCGCCTTGGGACAAAAATTGCACCAAAAATTGAACATTGGAGATATATTGACTCCCAGAGTAGCTGAACTGTATGGACATCTGTTCTTTTCTTTTTTCTTTCCTGTTCTCTTCTTTTTTCTTTTCTGTTCTCTTTTTTTCTTTTGAAGCTATTTGGTCTATTTCCAAAAATTTACTGTTTTCCAAGCTGGTATGGGTGATCTTGAATTATACATTATATTTTAATAACATATGTGTTTTTAATTATTTTTTGGTCTTTAATACCTAAATCTTTTACCTGATTTTTGCATAAATGGAGCTATATTACTTCTATTATCTTAGCTAAGCCTTTCCTGAATATAAAAATAAAGGTCTCAGATTGCTAGGTTTAATAGCAATATTACTGACATATTTTGAACTGATTAAAAATGAAGAAAACGTGTGTTTCTGCTTGGATTCCTTAGAAAGCAGACTTTGATATGAAGAATGGCACTGAGGAATGAAACCTACAGTCCTACAGAAGGATCTCACCAGTATATCATAACATCATAGCATGCCTTGTAGTACGTGCATATATATGCACACTCATTCACATATACACATATACATTTATGTAGATATATTTCTTTTAGCAGAAGCTTGATCATTAAAAGAGGCTGCACTATTATAAGTGCTGCTCGACTTAAAATGGGGTTATGTTTTCATAGACCCATCATAAGTTAAAAATTCATTTAATATACCAAACCTACCAAACATCATAACTTAGCCTAGCTTACCTTCAGGTGCTCAGCCTACAGTTGAAAAAATCATCTAATACACAGCGTATTTCATAATAGAGTATTCAATATCTCATGTAATATATTATTAAATATGGTATTGAAAGTAAAAAACATAATGGGTATATGGGTCTCCACTGAATGCATATCACTTTCACACCATTGGAAAGTGGAAAAATTATAAGTCAAAGTATCATAAGTTGGGGATCATCTGTATTCCAATTGGATGTTAAATTTTTTTTCCAACTTAGATGAGAAAACTTAATCACATATAAGTATTATAGCATAGTAATAAATACATGTTAGGGAGAGTCAAATGCTACAGCTACACTACACCTTTATTTCTCTTATGGTTTCTTATACAGTAATTACTATTTTTTTTTTTTTACTTAAAAATAGAGTCTGGGGATCCAACTGAGTTTTGGTACATGAATCTATGGATTTTTGATGTAATCATCACTCAAATAGTATACATTATACTCATTAGGTAATTTCTCATCTGTCACCCCCTTCCACACTCCCACCTGTGCTAGTCTTCAAATATCTAGTTTTCCGTTCTCTATGTCCATGCGTACACACTATATAGCTCCCACTTAGTCAAATGCCATGAGAACATGCAGCATTTGACTTTCAGTTTATGAGTTATTTCACTTAAAATCATGGCCTCCAGTTCTATCCATATTGCTGCAAGTAAACAGCACTTTAAAATTTAATGAGAGCTGTGATATCCTTCATTACTCTGCCATAATTTTCCTAGTTTTGCTCATTTAAGAAGAAAAGAGAGAAAAGAAAATAAAAAATAATTGGCTAGAAAACTATTCAATTATATGTAACCCACTTAATACTATAATACATACATAATAATACATAATAAACCCAGTATCTACCCACATGAAAACAAAAAAAAAAGAGTGGTTTGTATTAAAAGAGTCAAGAGATGCTATGAATATGGCAAATTGAGTTTGGTTAGACTGCGAAGGTTAGGGTTAGATTTGGAGAAACCGCATCAGGCTCAATGCGCAGGCTACGGCACTGTATTCAAAAGGCACAGCAAGTCCAAATCTGATTCAGACAGCCAGGGATACCACATGGTGGAACATCGCAGCAGGCACATTGAAACAGTGATGCAACCATATTTGGAAGCCAGGCAGAGCGTCTATCAGAGTAAGGAGGGTTTGCTTCTGTGGCAATACAATGAGATTTACATCATGGTTGGAAACTGACGAGCATGGGTCATCAATTTAAATTTCATTGTCTTTTTTAACCTTATGTGGTAGTCTGCGAAGACTCAGTAGGCAAAATAAAATGGTTGATTTTAAATGTTAAAGTTTGGGAGCAGATTATGGCAGGAGGTCAAGATGTTCTGGTAGTATTACACAGGACAATAAATTAGCAGAGACAGATTTGGATTATAAGTTTTAAAGAAAAAAAAAAAGCTAAACCAAGAAGTACAGTTAAATGAGAATGCGTTTATAGTTAAGGCAAGAAGAAAGAGACAGTGCTGTGTTCACTCATGGAAAAGGAGTCTAGGTATGCTAGGAACTTCTATTTCTTTAATTTTTAGTTTGTATAGAATCTCAAAATATCTCACGCTGTCATTGTAAATAATTAGTCATTGTAAAATAGTTGCATTTTCTAGAACAATACTGATTCCATGTGCTCTATTCACTCTTGAATAATTTCAACCTTATGCCAATGCTGATAGGCTAAATGTGGACGGTTCTTTTCAAGAAATTACAAAAACATCTCTCATGTGAGCAATCATTGAATGGAAAACCAATTGCAAGAGTAGATATCATCACGCCTCAATTCAAATGAAAGCTCATGTCATCTTTCTTGTTTGTTCTTTCTTCCCTTGAAAACGAGTCATCATTTTATTTTTAAGCTGTACTGTGAACACAAAAATCTGATCAATAATTTATGTTACATTTTCTCTTCTTATGGATATGATGTGTTTGACTAAAATTTAGATAAATTATTTGAGGAACGCTTTAAGTTACAAATGCTCAAAAGCAGATTTTTGAAAACAAGAAGTTGATGGGTGTGGTTCATCTTTGTTCTGTTTTTCTAAAAATTTCTCTGACAAAATAAAAGAATGACTTGATTAAACATGTTAATTTTTGTATTTTTATTTGGATTTTCTTCTAAGGACAATACAAGTGAATTTCTAGACAGCACAAATGTGTTCTCCAGAAGAGAGAAAAAGATAATGACAGTTTCTCAGTGTGATAGGGGCTGGTACTCTGCCATGAACCCCACTCGTTTAGACATATCTACAATCAGTAGTAAGGAGCACTTGGCTATTGCTCTGCTTCAAAGTAAGTATAACATCTTTTATCTTCTTAAGTTCAAACAGTGCCATTTGCCATTAAGTGAAACACTGTACTGTGAGGATAGTTTTAGTTTAGTCTTTTCTCACTTTTTAACCTCCCAGCTAGTAACATGTCCATTTGTCATTAGGAAGAACATTGTACTGAGGATGGCCTAAACTTAAAAGCTTTTTGTTCCTAGAGCAGCAGAGCGTCAAAAGTTAATCATAGAGATATGAAAGTTTGAAACAAAATTTTTATTTAAGAATATGCCTCCACTTAATAGCAGAACAAAAATGCTTCTTAAAACGTTCCTGCTTATTTCTTTTACTGATAGCTGAGAGAGCCAATGTCCATGCTGCTTGCTGAAGCACTTTAATTAGAGTGTAATGTACCTACAGTTGGGTTGAATTGTTATAGAGCAAAGGTTAAGAAAGGATTGAAGCAGAAAGTTTTAAAAGCTTTTTAGTTCCAACTGTTCTGCAAAAGGAATTTGTATATTCAAAGGAATGCAAATATTGAGAGTTAAGGGTCTTGGGAAAAGGGGAAAAAAGAACATTTTTATCATCACTCTGGGTCTGTTTGGTGGTAAAACAAACAAAAAAACATCCTCCTACTGTTGCACAAAGGAAGCATTTTGGAACAAATGGTGCAAGGTATTTGTAGGAGAAGTTACACACCTCCTGAACTTCTGCATTCTCATGGATTTGTACAGTATCCAATTAGCAAAACAAAGCTGAGGACAGGAGAAGCCTTTCTGTATTCCTGCCCCTATACAACTAAATAATATAAATACTTCCAGATGTAAGGTGTTAACCAAGTAAAGACTGATGTTTCCTTCTAGAAAATTACGCTATAAATTTTAACAGACATGCATCTTCAAAAGAGTTCCTTAGTTCAATGGTTCTCAAGCCTTAGCATGCATCAAAATCACTTAAAGAGATTGTTAAAACACAGATCAGAAATTTGGGAGAAGCAAGCGACCATGTTGTAAGCATCCCTTTAGAGAGACCCAAGCCTTACTGTACCCTTTTAGAGACCCTGGGCCAGAACCAGCCAGCTAAGTCACTTGCAGATTCCCGATTCCTGACCCTCGGAAACTGTGTGAAGTAATAAGTGTGTGTTAAGATGCTAGGTTTGGGTACTCATTGTTATACCAAATAGATAACTAATAAAATAGTACAGAACGCTGTACATAAAACTCCAAACTTTGAGAAATTGTAGACAAAGGCTTAGAATAAGCTGCAATTAAAACCTCAACTCTGATATATGGAATAACTAGAAAGGTGACCACTATGTAGAACCTTTTCACGAGTCATAATGATAGGTGGACTGGTCTAGGAAAAAAAAGGATCAATGCCTCATCCAGAACAAACTGGCAAGAAGAGAGGTTTCAAATGAGATCAGCACAAAGCTGTCCCAGGTTCATTTATTTAAAAAAAGATTTCATAAATACATAAAATCTGAAATTCATGGCATGTATAGTTTTAATTTGTAAATACACATTTAAATGTACACATTAATCTAATCTACAAAACTTGCTTACATATATGTGTCAAATTCAAAATAATTGTTTTATAAACCTGCATGTACAACTTTGTAGAGGTTGACTTCTTGATTAAGTATATGGCTATCTCTATGAATTATCAAATAATAATATCAATAAGCAAGGATAACAAATATGTTTCAAGTTATAAACCAACTCTCAGGATTTCACAGAAACTCAATGGATCAATGTATAAAGAACTCTGACCCCATAATCAGACTAAATGAGGAAAATGTGATCATTTACAGATGTCTGTCTTGAGTATAGTGTTGGTAGATTATTGAAATCTCATCAGAGAAATCAAGGCAATAACAAAAATTAGAATCTTGTTTCCCAGAACAGATGAAACAGATAAGAAGCACCTGTAGGTTTGGTTACTTATTTGCTTTGGGTAAGGCAAATTCACTGAAACTCAGCTTACATCAATTCAATTTCACAGAAACATGTGCCATGCAATGAAGTGACCCTTCAGTAAAATGAGGAATAGGGCATTGTCTTTGAGATCTTGAATATGTTTTTCACAGATGTAAATACTTATCTATATAAAAGGTTTTCTCCTTTTGTACCAGCACAACACACTAACTTAGAAATAAGTCAACCCAATATGCACACAAAAACAGTAACAGTGAAGCCAAATGTCTTCTTCTCTGACATGATCATTATCAATTTGTTCCAGCCACTTCAAATATTAAATCTAAGGTTATCATAGAGATTGGCGTTAAAAAGACAGAGTGATGTACGGATCCAGTGATTCCTGTTATACAGTCAATTCTAAAATATCACCTGTTTTCACTCAGGAATTCATATCTACCTTGGTCTCCATAACTTCGTTTAAGAACAAATGATATCTATTATCTTTTACCATATTTACACCAAACAAAAGTTTTAGCTGATTTTTTCTCATCACAGAATTGATATGAATTTCACTGCAATGTCAGTCTTTTTATTTCATTTTCTTTGTATGATAAAAATACGACAATACACTATACAGCCCTTGAATCATGCTAGCTATAAATATGCTATGAATCAGTGGCTATGATTTTCTAATAATAAAATGTGAAATATTGTAAAGCACCTTGAGATTTCCTTTTCACCAGAATAGAGAAGTAAACTAGTGGGTGTTATAGTGCACAAAAGTTTTGTAGAAAGAACACAGATGAGTTGTAACCTTTGAGGTCTGTACATTCTGGAGCACAAATAGGAGTTTGAAATATCTGGGTTCTAGGTTCAAAAATTAGCTTTTCAGAAGTGCTGACCTAAATTATATATATTAGTTATTCTAGCCCTTTCATAACAATGTAACACAAATGAAGTGGCATAAACAGCGTAAAGTTGTTATCTCACAGGAGGCCAGAAATCTGAAATTAAAATGAGAACATCACTGGTTTCTTCTGAGGACCGTCAGAGTGAGTCTGTTCCGTCTCGTTTCCTAGCTTCTGATGGGTTGATAACTGTTGGCATTTTTGATTTGTGGAATCATCCCTCAATGTCTGCCTTCATCTTCACATGGTATTTTCCATGTGTGTTTGTTTGTACTCAGATTTCCTCTTTTAATAAGGACACCAGTCATATTGGAATGCAGCCTATCCTAATGATCTAATTTAAAATAATTATATCTGCAATGATCCTATATGTAACTAAAGTCACATTCTGAAGTACTGATAGTTAGGACTTCAACATATAAATTTGGGGGGACAGGTGGGCACAAGTCAACTCACAGTGCCACGTGCATTTAGAAATACTGTTGTGGTCATCTTTAAAAAGTACAATATGGCAAGGAGATTTTATTCGGTCCAAATGAGGTATAAAACAAAGCCATAGTCATGGATTACATGCTAAATTGTATGTGTTTAGTCCACATGTATTTATTAAGTGTCATATACTTAATCAGCTCTGTGTTAGGAGTTATCAGAATATCTGAATATTGAATTAAATCAAGAATAATGCATATTCCTTGTCCTCATGAAATGCTCAAGCCAGTGAAACATAAAACACAACTGCAAACATTTGTAAGTGATTTCTTTCATGCTAAAAGGCTGTTGACATTCAGCGACTGGGCTCAGAGATCAGTCAGTTCACAAAGGAGGTGGGCCCTTGATTGGGTCTTGAGGAAGAGGAACCAGTTCAATTCATGGAAGAGTTCTAGTATAAGACAAAAGCGAATAAAGTAGAATTGTTTTTCTGAAGGGACATAAAAGATAAGATAGCTATGCAAATGGGCATATAAAACAAGATATAAAATCTCAGTGGGAAGAATAGATCTTTGAAGATGTTAGCATTTGAGATTAACTTGGAAAATGCAGAAGATTTGAAATATAGAAAAGGAAGATAGAAGTTTACAATTTTCTGTATAAGGCATATTACAGAAATATTCATGTAGTCTAAGGTGGCAAGAGTATATAACGCATTTAGTAAAAGGTGAAAAATATGAATAAAAAAATAAAGTCACAAAGTAATGAGCCTTATACTTTTCCAAAGAGAATGTATACTCAGGATAGCCAGTTTGTATGTATGAGGAAGGTGAAATGACTGGACACGAGCATTAAGAAGTTATTCTGGGAATGCTGAAAAGAGTGAAATAGAAAAAATATGTAGAAGCAATGAAACCTATTTGGAGTCCCTTTCAGTGATTGGCACTCTTGTTTATTTTTAATTGCATCAAACCACCTTCTCCACCAGTAGTCACGCTTACCAAAATGTTCCCCCAAAGCATCATATTTGTTAAAGAAATAACTTGAGAATCTTTCTTCTTGGATTTTTTTCTCGTGTTTTCTCTGATATTTCTTTAGGGGTTCAGATTCAGAACAAATGTTGTTATCCATATATTTTGTATTGTCACACATTTTAATATAGAAATCACTCATACAAATAAGTTGAAACATGTTGAGTCTTCTACCCAACTTTCATAGTCTTAACCATTCTACATTATGGAATACTCACACTTCCGTCAGCATATCTTGACTATTCTGTGTGACACAGGGTCATCTTACATAGACACTAAATGAGGGTACCAATGGCAATCCACATATCAAATACTGTAACTGGAAAAACATGTATATTATATTGTAAATCATAATCATATATAAAATTGATGTATCTTATATTAAATATTACACATACATAAATATTTTCAAATTACTAAGCTCAATTTCTCCTGTATTTTTAGATAAACTAAATTTTTACACAAATTCTAGGATTTTCTTCATATGCTCCTCTGGATAATCTTCCAAACTCTTAGGAGTGCATTAATCTCACTTGGGAGATATCTAGAATAAACCTATGGAAATGAAGCTGCTGAAGACAGGAGATGGAGAAGAAATAAAAAATGTAGGCAAAATGAAAATAGGCAAACTGAAATTGGCATCTCACTGAATATGGGGCTTTAGAGAGTCCTTTTGAAAACTCTCATTGGGTAAGTATACATTGTTTGTGTGGAATGTTGGCTAGTTTTGGCATAAAACAACAACAATTAACAATATGAACATCAAAAGCTTTATCTTGGTGCTCAAAACATACTGCTTAAACTATATGTAGTGTTTTCAATGTGATACTAAATTTACCTACATTACCAAACAACACCCACTAAGAAGTGAATGTATCAAGTTCTAGAAGAAGCTATCCAACATGAAGATTCAATTTGGGTAACAGAACACACAACAAATCAGCATGAATTTTGTATAATTTCTATCATAATGAAGAATTATCTTTCAAAAAAGAAAAACTGGCAAAACATTTGTTGGAAGAGCCCTTTAAGCTAAGTGCTAAGTACAATTCATTCCAACACATTTCAGTATTCATCTTTTTCAACTATCTCATCCAAATGATCAGCTGTCATTGTATCAAAGACAAATATATCCATAAGAGGATGTTAGAAGAAAAGCAGAGAGCAAGACAAATGTCTAAAAGTTTTGGACAAAACACAGTAAGAACAGAATCTAGAATGGGAGAGATGCATAATGAGGACACACAGTGGAGATGTAAACAGAGACTAAGTTTATCCCGCAACACAATGAGGCAGAACCTCTTTTTATTAATTAATTAATTTATTTATTTTTATTATGCTTTAAGTTCTAGGGTACATGTGCACAACATGCAGGTTTGTTATATATGTACACATGTGCCATGTTGGTGTGCCATATCCATTAACTCGTCATTTACATTAGGTGTATCTCCTAATGCCATCCCTCTCCCCTCCCCACACCCCACGCCAGGCCCTGATGTGTAATGTTCCCCTTCCTGTGTCCGAGTGTTCTCATTGTTCAATTCCCACCTATGAGTGAGAACATGTGGTGTTTGTTTTTGTCCTTGCGATAGTTTGCTGAGAATGATGGTTTCCAGCTTCATCCATGTCCCTACAAAAGACATGAACTCATCCTTCTTTATGGCTGCATAGTATTCCATGGTGTATATGTGCCACATTTTCTTAATCCAGTCTATCATTGATGGACATTTGGGTTATTTATTTATTTTTTGAGACTGAGTCTCACTCTATTGCCGAGGCTGGAGTGCAGTAGCACAATCTCGGCTCACTGCAATCTCTGCCTCTTGGGTTCAAGCAATTCTCATGCCTCAGCCTTCTGCGTAGCTGGAGTTACAGGCACCCGCCACCATGCCCAGCTAATTTTTGTATTTGTAGCAGAGACGGGGCTTCACCATGTTGGCCAGGCTGTTCTCAAACTGCTGACTTCAAATGATCCACCCGCCTGGGCTTCCCAAAGTGCTGGGATTACCGGCATCAGCTACCATGCCTGCCCCAGCAGAACTTCATTAATGTGGCCCTGATCGCCTTCATTCACCAGGGAGCTTCATAAATGTCAGATATTATTTGTATCTCTAACCTCTTGCTTCCTGTTTCTAACAAACTTCTTTTATTATTATTATTATTATTATTATTATTATTATTATTATTTGAGACAGAGTCCCGCTTGATGGCCAGGCTGGAGTGCAGTGGTGCGATCTCGGCTCACTGCAATCTCTGCCTCCCAGGTTCAAGCAATTCCCCTGCCTCAGCCTACCGAACAGCTGGGACTACAGGCGTGCACTATCACCCATCACGCCCGGATAATTTTTTGTATTTTAGTAAGACAGGGTTTCGCCACTTTAGCCAGGATGGTGTCGATCTCCTGACCTCGTGATCTGCCCACCTTGGCCTCCCAAAGTGCTGGGATTACAGGCGTGAGCCACCGCGCCAGGCATAATAAATTTTCTTAATCCTCGCAGCTTCCCTTCCAGTCTTACATAGCTTGTTTCACGTAAGAGTTACCTAGCTAAAGCAACTCATTTCTTTACAAGTGCTGAGCATTTCCTCCTGTATAATCTCTACTTGGGGCTGCTTACCGGTCCTACTTTAGTTTCTACACGTTGTCATGAGGAGATGGGATGGTTCCCTTGACCCCCTTCACAGGCAGGAACTGGAGTGACTCGTTTCACTTAGCTCGATGCTGGCCACTGCTTGCGAGAGGGAGCCTGTGAGCAAATGAGTGTGTGAATGAAGTGAACAAACGCTGGAACAACTGAAGTGAACGAATGCTGAAACCAGCCGGTCGGGCCTCTCTGGTGGGAGCAGGTTCTGTGCAGGGCTCGCAGCAGCGTCCAAGAGTGTTACAACCAATGGTCTTTCAGCTCTGCCGTCTGGGGACGGCCAAGTGCCAATCAACTCAGTGGAGGGTCAGGGTGGCAGCCCCTGCCCTCCCGACACCCAGGTTCTTGTCCAGGATCCAGGAAGAATCAGGTCACAAGAACTGTTTGAAAGGTGATGAATGCGGAGGACTTTATTTAGCGGTGGGTGGCTCTCAGGCGAAAGGGAGGCTGGAAAGAGGATGGGAAGGTGATATTTCCCTGAAGCCGGCCATCTTTGGCTGGGCCCCTCTCCAAAGCCGCACCGTCTGAAGTTAGGCGCATCTATCTGTAGTCAACGATGTTCAGTTGCTTCTTGGCTTGCTGCTCAGTCACTTGTATCCTCGATGTTTAGCTGCTTGTGTTGCTCTCCAAGCTGACGTCTTTTATGAGCACAGGATGGGGGCGGGAAAGGCCAAAAAGGCAACATTTGGGCGGAAAAACAGGGTCAGCTGTTTTCACTTAGGGAGGAGGTTCCAGGCTTCAGGGTGTGGCTTAGCCCAGAGCGCAGCCCTTCAGTATCAGTATGTGTGACATATGTGTAGTCCGGATTTAACTCTCTACTATTTCAGACCGCAGATCCTATGTGATCCTGGACTCATGTGTTCCTTCCTTTTACTTTTCTAGATGTTTTGTTTGGTGATATATTAGATGCACTACTTGCTTTTCTGCCCCTGACCCAAATCTAATGCCTTTTCCGGAATTCTTATTAAACATCATTTTCTTGACAAGAAACCTGCTGTAGACCTCTCCTGAGCTTGTGAAAGTTTACAGCTAGAGAACTGAGAATTGGCATTCTTGTTTTGTTTGTTTTTATGGCAGAGGTCAGAAAACTACAGGCCATAGGCCAAATCTTGTCCAATGCCTGTTTTTGTAAAGAAAGTTTTATTGAAACAGTCGTGCCCATTGGTTGATCTACTGCCTGTGGACGCATTTGTACTATGGAAGAGTTCAGTAGTTGAGACAGAGACCATATGATATACAAAGTCTAAAATATTTACTATTTTGCCCTTCATAGAAAAAGTTTGCCGATCTCTGAGTTAGAATTTTTAAGATATGAGGAATCCATTTGAGTAATGCAAATATAGAGTGTTTAACTT
The DNA here is from genome assembly GCF_008728515.1 of Papio anubis. Classification (NCBI taxonomy): domain Eukaryota; kingdom Metazoa; phylum Chordata; class Mammalia; order Primates; family Cercopithecidae; genus Papio; species Papio anubis. The sequence goes on from NC_044989.1 coordinate 84,246,129, forward strand.
CTTCAGAAGAAAAATGGAGGAAGAGAAGGTTGGTGCACAAGTGGGAAAGGTGGGATTTTTCCATGGCTACTCTCATTCTGGATTTCCCTTCTTCCCTTTAGAACAGATGTCCAAATACTCTCACTAATCTGCTGCAGAAAAATTTATTTCTCCGTGACTTCCTCTGTTCCTGTGGCATGTGCCTGAACCAGAGCTATCGAGTAGAATTTCCGGTGATGATGAACATATTCTATATTCTGTATTTTCCAGTAGAGTAACCAATACCGCTGTGTAGCTATTGAGTAATCAAAATATTGTTAGGGTGATTGAAGAATAGACTTCTTAAATTTTATTTTATTTTAATTAAGTTAAATTCAAATTACAATAGCCATACGTAACTAAGGGCAGTCAGATTGAATAAAACAGTTCTAAACCTGGATCTTCTCTCTACTCGCACTATCATTAAATATTTGTATTTTCTTAGTAGAGCGATAGATTTGATATTAGAAGGGGAATCTCAGAAAACAATTAATGCTCATTATTTTATATTGAGTCACTAATATTGCATATGTTTTAGCTCTGAAAGCTATATTTGTGTCTAAAATTAGAAAGATTCTTTATTTGATGAATGATAACTTTTTTTCAACCCACTCTGCTAAACCACACTCTGGGCATTGGGGCTGTGGCCGAGAATGAAGCACAGAGACAACAAATAAACTACTAACTGTGTACTGGGGCAAGTTATTATCAGTTTCCCATGAGAAGAAAAAGATATCATCGAGGCAGCTTGGAGATTCATCTGCCTTGGCTCTGGATACAAGAAATTAAATTGTTCCTTAGATTTTATGTTAACAGGTCAGGCTTTAGGTGAAATTAGAGCCTGAATTTACACTGTACACAACATCCATTTAAAGTGGTCACTGAAAGTGGACCAAATGACAGAACCAAAGTAAATCTTCTTTGGAAGAACACAATCTTTAATGCAAGCCTTACAGATTCCTCACAGATAAACTTCCAGCAAATATACAAGTTACACACACACACACACACACACACACACACACACACAAAAGAAAACGAGGCATAAAAGGTAAGAATAATTTCAAAACATGTAATGTAATACCAGAATTGCATAGACAAGGACTTCAGCAAAGTAGAAGCCAGGACTTAACGTTTGAAACAATGTAAGAATTACCTCAGAGCTTTTCAGAAATTATCAGGGCTGCTTCTTCAACCACAGGCCCAGAGTTCAAGGGCCTGTGGAGTAGAATGATTTCAAAGGAGAGATCCTGCTGCCAGCACTGCCTCATGTGGCAGGCTTGGGCCCAGCACTCTATCATTCTGCTTTTCTGTAGCCCCAGGTAAAGCTCAAACAGACCCCTACTGTAGTGTGCTCCTCCCAGCACAGTTGTAGGGGCAGAATCTCACCCTTAGTGTGTTCAGGAGTGGAGACCTCCTCCCCAGTGGGCCTGGAGGGTGTAGCATGTAATCAAGGAAGATTATTCTCAAGACTTAAGGATTTGAACTTGCTGGGGACCTGTCGCTCCTTTCTTTTTTCTCTCTATTGGAATGGGAATGTCTGTGCTGAGCCTGTCTCATCACGGTATTTTGGAAGCACATGATTTGTTTGATTTCACAGATTCACCAGCTGAAGAGCAATTTGCTTTAGAATGAATTCTGCCTTTAATCTCACCCAAATCTAATTTAGATGATATTTAGATGAGACTTAGGACTTACTCTTTAAATTGCATACTGGAACAAATTAAGATCTTTGGGGCTATTGGGATGAAATGAATGTGTATTGCATGTGAGAAGCACATCCATTCTGGGGGCCAAGGTTGTGATGCTATGGTCTGAATGTTTATATCTCCCTAAAATTCATATGCTGGAATCCTCACCCCCAAGTTGATGATGTTGTAAGATGGGGACTTAGGGAGGTGATTGGGTCATGAAGATAGAGCCCTCATGAATTGAATCAATGATTTTCTAAAGGGAGCCTGAGAGATACCTCTCCTCATTCAGCCATGTGAGGATAGAGTAAGAAGCTAGGAGGAAGTAGGATGTGTGCCCCTCACCAGATATCAAATCTGCTGGTTCTTTGATCTTGGATTTTCCAGCTTCCAGAGCTGTGAAAAATAAGTTTCTGTTTATAAGCCACCCCTTCCCAGTCTATGGTATTTTGTTATCGCAGCTCAAATGGACTAAAACAGTAGGCATCCACAGTTTTTACCTAATTTTCATGGGAGTAATTCTAATTGCTAATTCATAAGTTTAAGGACCAGCAGAATGTTTCTGGTACAGGGTTTGGCGAACTAAGATTCATAGGTCAAATTCCCAGAAGCCTGTTTTCATAAAGGTGCATTGGAATTCAGACATGCCAGTTATTTACGTATTTCCTATGGCTACATTTATTCTAGAATGATGAGCAGAGCTGAATATGGATCACAAAGCTAAAAGTATTTTTATCTGACCCTTTACAAAAATGTTGGCTCAACCTTTAGATAGATAGGTAGATAGAAATATATTGATTATAGAAATATAGGTAGATAGAAATATATTTTATATATAGCTATATATAAAAATATCAAATATATTTCTTTATAAATATGGCATATTATGAGCTTTTAAACAAATCAAAGGTTGAACTATATCAAGTACTTTTTCTACTGTTGGTATATTTACTTTACTCTTTAATCTTTTGATGTAGTATTTTTAAAATTAAATTATAATATTAAAGTACTTTATCACTAGGATAAATAATATTTATTTATGATATCTTCTAATACACTGAGAGTTTTAACTTGAAAATTTGGGGGATATTTGCATCTCTATAAATAATATGTTTTCTAAGTTTTCTGTACTATTTCTGTAATTTCAATATAATTACATTTGTCTCATGGGGAGGAAAGTACATTATAAATCATTAATATGTCACATTAAGTACATATTCTGGATGTTTTCTTTAAAAATTTACTGAATTACAGAAGTTTACTGCCTCTTGGGAGCATTTTTGATGTGAAAAAATTTTAATTTCTCCCACATATTTCGTCTATTAGCCATATTCTATGGCTCTTGAATTGTAATTTCTAAAATATATTTATGTTATTTAGTTTTACAAATCTATTAAAAATAATCATATATAGCAATGGTCAACTATAGACACTGTCGTAGCAACATTTAGATTATAGACTACATTGCCAACTAAAAATAAAATGACACTCTGGTGGTTACAAATGGTACATCATTGTTTTAACAATATGCATTTCCCTGAACCTGAGAGGGTGAAGATATATGATACAGGCAATTAAATTTCCTTCCCCGTGAATGTTTTCTTTATATCCTTGAACTACTTCTTCTTTGAGGTTTTTTTTTTTTTTTCTCATTGATTTGCAGGTACCTTTTATGTAATCTGTAGATTATCATTTTATCAATCATAATGTTACAATTATATTAGTCTTCTAGTCTGGGTTTGTCTTTTCCTTTGCTTTATAGCTTGCTTGTGGTTTATAGCTTGGTGTTTGGGGGTGATAAGGTCTAGAGTTATTGCATTCTCAGATGGGTAGGCAATTCCAACTATCCAATGAACCCAATTGTTACCTCCTGCAACAAACAGGTACAGAGGTTGTCCCCATACTCTGAAAGATATCGATGTTTGGGCTCCTATGTCTGTGTCCGCTTCTTACTGTTCATAGCTTCAGGTGTAAACCACAACTTAACATCATAGAGTCTCTCGTTTTTCACTCTATCTCTAGAAACTCCCTTTTCTTGTATTTTAACCTATGATTTTTTTAAGTATTTAAAACATTCAATATACCATTTTTGATGTTTGTAATGGAATGAAAGGTTTCAAAATATGTTCAGTTCACAGCATAAACTTTTAAAAAGTTGCATTTTTGCGTCTGTTTTAATTAATTATTTAATGTTACTTTATATATAAATATTGTGTATATATATAATATCTGTGTTTGTGTGTATTTCCTCCTAGTTTCTTTTCTGGGATGGAGTAGGGGTGAGGATTATTTTAATTCAGCTTTCAAATTGTCTAATGAATGCATTTAAAACTATAAAATTCCCCCTTTATTTTATCTTTGGCCATATCCTTTAGGTTGGATATATAGTAGTATCTTTTTCCTTTCCTTCCAAAGAGTCTAATTTTAATGATAGTATTTTAAAAATCTTTTTAATGCTAGTGTTACTTATTTTTAAAATGCAAGTGATTTTTTTGACTCCTCTGTTATATTAAATTCTGGCTTTATTTGTTTTTTGTAAGAGATTATAACATATCAGCTCTGTGTTATGGCAGTTATTGAGTTCACATGTGTGTGCATGCACATGCTCAAATGTGACTGTTTTCTTGTAAATGGCCCTTTGAATTAAAATTCTCTTTAATTCAAATACAAAAATATGCATAGGTGCTGAGCCTCAGGAGACCACAGAGGATGGAGTTCTTCTCAGGATGAGAAGTGGCAAGAGTGATGATATCAGCTCAAGCTTTCTTCTCGTTTTTTTGTTTTGTTTTGTGTTTTTTTTGTTATTGTTGTTTTCTAGCAAGAATACAAAGCATACACGTGGGGGCAAGAACACATGGTAATACGAAAAGAACAATCCCCAGGGTCTTTTTCCCCATTCACAGACGTGAGTTTGAATTTCGGTAATATCATGGCCCATACTTAAAGTGTGATCCATCACATCGGAAAAGCCCAGATTATGAACTTGCTGTTTTTCTCCCTCTATAACGTAAGAAAAATTGTGGTCCTATTTTTTAATCTGAGAATTATTTGTTTTTCTTTTTCAAATGTTATTTATGTTTTCTTTCCCAGTTTAATTTGAAAGGAACTTTGCATATATATGCTCAAGTGCATTTGAGATACAGTAATATCAATGTCCATTAAACTTCTATAAATCAATTTCCATTTCCCAGTACCATTAAATACCTGATGAATGACCAATCCTTCTTCTGAGAACAACTAGCAACCTAAATAAAATACAAAGACAACATAGGACTGCTGAAATAATGAGGATGAAGGAACTGAAATTCTGAAAGATGAGAACCATGAAGATGTCAGTTGATGGTTTTCTAGGGCCATTTACCAATGTTGGGTAGAGAACAAGAGAGCAATATAATAGATTTTCACGGTCAAAGGGCTACTTCTGGAAGAGAGAAAAACATCTAAGCATTTGCCTGTCTTGTGAGGCTTGTGAGAGAATGTTGTAGTCTTTGGTGGTCAAGTTGTTCTTATTTCTGGATACACTTAAAATGGATATACATAAAATATAAAGAATTTCAAATGAGAATATGTAAAGTGAATGTCCTATAAAGCAAATATAAAATACAAAGCTATAGAGATATAGGTATTGATACAGATATGAAGGTAGATTGATTACATTTATCTCTCTTGCTTCCTTGTTCTTTTTAATGAATAGGATATAGGAGTTGCAGTGAAGATGAACAGAGGATCTTTGCCTTGCTTCAATTATCAACATCAACCTACTGAGAAGTAAAGCAAATAATTCTAAAAAGCCTCTGCATGTGCAGGTGTTAATTAGGGCCTTAAAGTGATTACTAATATTTTAGGATCACAGTTTAGCCTATTAAAATAACAACAATCTCTTTGTTAGTATAGGTTAAGCTGTATAAAAACAGTTTCTGTATTTCACATGTAAGATGTTTCTTGAGTTTGTTTAGTTCACTAATTATGTTTCAGACAGAGTGGGAGATCTAACTAGTATAGTACGTTCAGCGTACTATATAACTGTCTGAATCAAACACATTTCAATATTCTTCTGTCAAAATAGCAACTGATTTTAACTTAAATTATTTTTCAGATAAAGTACAATATTAAATCCATCAAAGAAATAGTTGTGGCCCCCAGCTGTGTTATATTAGTAACAATAATCTCTAGAGGTAATTATTCTTTTCTACTTTTTTAAATCATTTGATATGCTTTGAATTTTTTGAATTTTTTTTAAATCATATCAAATGATTCAAAAAAAGTAGAACATCATTTTAAAGACGTTAATTAACATCAGCCATTAGTGATGAATGCAGCTTTGCTCTGCCCCCTCCAAAAATGTTTAGCAGTGCCTAACACACACATAGATCTAGTGGTGCCATAAAAGGAATTTTGAATAATGAGTGTGAAACAGAGCATGCAAACGGTACAATTTAACTTTGTCGTTTTCCCTTGATTATCTTTTCTATTCAGATACAGTATGTAATTTAAGTCTTTAGTAACCTGCTGGACAGTTGTAATGCTTGGAAATGCCAGGCTTCCTCACAAAATCCTGCCCTTAAAAATAAACAGCATCATCTGTGTTTTATGTCATATGTGTTTTTGGCCTCAGTCTCTACCTTTAACTCATCAGGAACAATTTCATCAGTTACATGACTTCTGAAAAATAAGTGATTAACAATCATTATGCAGACATACAAACACCACTGAAAGGGTCCACTCTGAAAGCAGCTGAATGGCTGATTTTTCTGTTTCTAATTAAATGAATTTCTGATAAATATGCCACTGTGTTTATAGATATATTTATATTGTTTGCATTTGTTAAGTTCTTCAAAGTTCATAACTGCTATATCTTTCCAATGTAATTTATCTTCTGTCAGTCATAAATATGTCTCCTCGTTCCATTTAATTCTTTTCAACTTTTATTTTATTTTGTGTCACACTTCTTTACCTTACTTTATTTTGTTATTATTTGTGTAGTGAATTACACATGTTTTTTTCCCCAAGGTTTTTACATCCTTTGGTTTTAAGTGTGTCACTTATAAATGGCTGGATTTTATTTTTGTTATTGTCCCTGATCTTTATATGATGGTAGTAACAATAAGCTCACATTGTTCTCTTACTATGGCCAGGAGCTGTTCTAAGCACTTTACATGTTAAGGATTGAATCCCCAGAATAATTTTAAGCAATAGTTACTAATCTTCCTTTACACATTGAACAATTACTTTCCATATGGTGGAGAGAACACTGGTTCCAAAGCTGTCTGGCTCCAAACAGCAGTCTGGCTCCAAAGCTTACATTTTAACCACTGCATTCCTTCATGTTTTGGTCTTTTTCTACTTCTCCATGTGTATTTAATTGAGAGCAAGAAAAGACAGATCAGGGAATATTATTCTTATGTTATCCTAGTTGGTGTATTGTATTAAAATTTATTTAGCTAAATGCTATAGCGTAGAAGTTATAACCCCTCTTTCAAGAGATTTATAGTCCATCAAGAAGTTAGGGGTGGCAAACATACCTATTACAACAAAGAGTTTTGCAATAGTCTAGAATGAATGCTGAATTACTTCATATACATTAGGTATGCTATAGAACTCAGAGAAGATGAAGAGCCTCATAAATAGGTTTATTTTAGGTATGTTGAACAATAACTATATAGATTCAGCTTGCAGTTAACCTGGTACATATCTTTCTTTGCCATGCTAAGTGTTACAATTGCAGTAGAATAATTTAGAAGCACCCATAAATTAATATATATAGAAATAAGCAGAGATATTGAAGGGGAAGCTGACTCAGCTTTTTTCTTTGGTAGCTACTTATAATTTAAACATATATGTTGACTCATTTAATCATCGTAATTATCCTGAAGGCAGAAGGAATACAAGGAGATGGAAAAAATAACTATGTGCCTCATGACACCCTTTTCATGTGTTCATTCATTTGTGCATCCTTGAATGTATGTATGCTTTAATACTTTGGTTTAATAGTCAATGAGCACCTTACTATGTGATTGGCATAATTACAGATAATAGGGATGTAGGAAATACTAGGCAATGTAATCCTTATAACAAGCCCCCCAATTTATAGACAGTAAAACATACTCAACTGTTTTGAAACTCAGGGTCAGAGTAGTGACTGCTAAGTCACAGAGTCACACATAATTTCTCTAACTTTAAAGTTCATGATCTTTTCACTACTGTAACTTTCCATAGAGAATGAGGCAGCCTCTTAAAATGTTGCAATGAGATAGACATTTGAGTAGTGAATATTATTTTTACTTTCTTGTTAATTTATGAAATAATAATTCAATATTAGATACATTAATTTTAAAGAATTTTTCCTTGATGGAGTCAGTGAATAATCAAAACAAGCAAACTTTATTCCTGTTATTAAATATATGATTACTTATTATTTCTGTATTATTTATTTACTGTTGTTTGCGTGTCACAATAAAAATTGTATGTTTCTCAGTTATGTGGCAAAGCAATTTTCAGCAACTATTTACTAATATCAATACTGTCCCTCAATTATTTATATTAATGGCTCCAAAATGTTTTGTTTACATTTCTTTGTATAATAACAGTATAGAAAGACTGATGAAGCTGTTCACTAATTGCCAGTGGAGATATTATTCTAATGAAAAGAGGGGAAAAACATAGAATTTAAGACTAAAATAGAGATACCAGCATACATTTTTTAAAATGACAAGAGACCAGCCAACAACATCACTTTGAGCTATTGAGCCTAAGAAATTTATAGACAATACTAGTAATCTACTTCTTTAAGTCAAAGCCCTTACTAGCATAACAAGAAATTCATCTCCTCAGTATTAAGCTATGCAGAGACTTCCAGTTTCTTTTCCTTTTTTTTTTTTTTTTTTTTGAGATGGAGTCTTGCTGTGTTGCCCAGGCTGGAGTGCAGTGGTGCTATCACAGCTCACTGCAACCTCTATGTACCAGGTTCAAGTGATTCTCCTGCCTCAGCCTCTCAAGTAGCTGGGATTACAGGCACATGCCACTATGCCTGGCTAATTTTTGTATTTTTAGTAGAGACGAGGTTTCACCGTATTGGCCAGGCTGGTCTCGATCTCCTGACCTTGTGATCCGCCTGCCTCGGCCACCCAAAGTGCTTGGATTACAGGCATGAACCACCCAATTTCTTAGATATAAATGCATTTTTAAAATCCTTGGTGAGGTGATACTTTTCCAGAGACTTTTGAATCTATCAGCTTTTATATTGCAATTGGAAAATTCTTAATATGCATAGGATTATGTCAAAGACGAAAAAGTAACGAATGGAGTTATCCTAAGTCACACCAGTTCAAAGGTCATTTCCAGTAGTTTCAGCTTTGTTCACAAATGCTGAAGTCAACTTCCTGGTGGCCCTGGAGAGATGCCAAGCACATTTAAATTACCATGAAATTTAAACTGGGTGCAATACATTTTCTAGTGAATGACAGTCATCTGTCTGGAATGAAAGATGAACTCAGTTAATTCTCTATATTGTGTTTTATTTCACCAGTGGCCCAATCTTCTGCTTATTCGGAATGTTGGGTAATGCTTTTAAGAATTACAGATAAAGAATATACAAAGTATACAAAGTGCATGAGCTAATGAGACATCTGTCTATTATTTTCCTTGCATTGCAGTGAGCACATCACCTAAAAAATTATCTTAAAGTGTTTATCTTTGATTGCTATGGTTATAGGCCTAATGTTCAACCCTTCTCCACCTGGTAATCTGTCTCTATTTTTTATTTAAATACTAGCTTACCAAAGGACTTTGATGCAAGAAAATAATACTGTCTTTTAATAGTTTTAAACTAAAACTAGAAAACTAATAGTTTATTTACATGTTTATATAAATTTTAATTAAAATTTTCACATATTCAGGAAATGAAAGGAAATATTACAATGAACACAAGTGTATCCAATTACCTTTTTAAAAATTTTAAGTTCAAGTGTACATGTGTAGGTTTGTTATATAGGCAAATTTGTGTCATGGGGGATTGTTGTACAGATTATTTGGTCACCTAGGTATTAAGCCTAGTTCCCATTAGTTATTTTTCTTGATCCTCTCCCTCCTTCTACCCTCCACCCTCTGGTACACCTTAGTGTGTGTTGTTCCCCTCTATGTGTCCATGTGTTCTCATCATTTAGCTCCCATTTAGAAGCGAGAACATGTAGTATTTCTTTTTCTGTTTCTACTTTAATTTGCTAAGGATAATGGCCTCCAGATCCATCCATGTTCCTGCAGAGGACATAATCTCATTATTTTTTATGGCTGCATAGTATTCCATGGTGTATATGTACCACATTTTCTTTATCTAGTCTACTATTGATTGGGATTTAGGTTGATTCCATGTCTTTGCTATTGTGAATGGTACTGCAATGATGATATGCATGCATATGTCTTTATAATAGAATGATTTATATTCCTTTGGATATATATCCAGTAATGATGTGACTGGGTCAAATGGTAGTTCTGTTTTTGAGGAACTGCCACACCATTTTCCACAATGGTTGAACTTATTTCCACTCCTATCAACAATATATAAGTATTCCTTTTTCTCTGCAACCTCGCCAGCACCTGTGATTTTTTGACTTTTTGTTAATGACCATTCTGGCCAGGTGCGATGGCTCACGCCTGTAATCCCAGCACTTTGGGAGGCTGAGGTGGATGGATCATGAGAACAAGAGATCGAGACCATCCTGGCCAACATGGTGAAACCTCATCTCTATTAAAAATACAAAAATTAGCTGGGCATTATGGTGTGCGCCTGTAGTCCCAGCTACTCAGGAGGCTGAGGCAGGAGAATTGCTTGAACCCAGGAGGCAGAGGTTGCAGTGAACTGAGATAGCACCACTGCACTCTAGCCTGGCAACAGAGTGAGACTCCATCTCAATAATAATAGTAATAATAATAATAATAGCCATTCTAATGAGTGTGAAATGGTATCTCATTGTGGTTTTGATTTGTATTTCTCTAAAGATCAGATCAGTGATTTGAGATTTTATTCATATGCTTGTTGGTCGCACATATATCTCCTTTTGAAAACTGTTTGTTAATGTTCTTTGCCTACTTTTGAATGGAGTTGATTTTTTTTCTTGTAAAATTGTTTAAGTTCCTTATAGTTGCTGGATATTAGACCTTTGTCAGATGTAGTTTGCAAATTTTTTCTGCCATTCTGTATGTTGTCTGTGTATTCTGTTGGTAGTTTCTTTGCTGTGCAGAAGCTCTTTTCATTTAATTAGGTACCATTTGCCAATTTTTGCTATTGTTGTAATTGCTTTCCAGATCTTCATCATGAAATCTTTGCCCATTCCCATGTACAGAATGGTATCGTCTAGGTTGTCTTCCAGGGTTTTTATAGCTTTGGATTTTTACATTTAAGTATTTAATCCACCTTGAGTAATTTTTGCATATGGTTTAAGGAAGGGGTCCACTTTCAATCTTCTGGATATGGTTACACAGTTATTCCAGCACCATTTATTAAATAGGTAGTACTTTCTCCATTGCTTGTTTTTGTCAGCTTTCTTGAAGATCAGATCTTTCTGGGTTCTCTATTCTGGTCTCTATGTCTGTTTTTTTGTACCACTACCACACTGTTTGATTACTGTAGCCCTGTAGTATAGTTTGATTTTTCTAGTTCTGTGAAGAATGTCATTGGTAGTTTTATAGAAATAGCATTGAATCTAAAAATCACTTTGCACAGTATGGCCATTTTAACAGTATTGATATTTCCTATCCATGAGCATGGAATGTTTTTCATTTGTTTGTGTCATCTCTGATTTCTCTGAGCAGTGTTTCGTAGTTCTCCTTGTAGAGATCTTTCACCTCACTGGTAGTTGTATTTTAGGCATTTTTGCTTTTTGTGGCGATTGTGAATGGGATTGCATTGCTGATTTGGCTCTCAGCTTGACTATTGTTGGTATATAGGAATGCTGGTGATTTTTGTGTGTTGATTTTGCATCCAAGGACTTTGCTCAAGTTGTTTATAAGCTTAAGGAGATACTGGTCCAAGACTATGATTTTCTAGATACAGGATTATGTCATCTGCAAATATGGATAATTTGACTTTCTCTCATTCTATTTGGATGCCCTTGATTGCTTTCTCTTGCCTGATTGCCCTAGCCAGTACTTCCAATACTATGGTGAATAGGAGTGGAAAGAGAGGGTATCCTTTCCTTGTGCCAGTTTTCAAAGGGAATGCTTCCAGCTTTTGCTCATTCAGTATGATATTGATTGTGGATTTGTTATATATGGCTGTTATTATTTTGACGTACGTTCCTTCAATACCTAGTTTCTTGACAGTTTTTTAATGTGAATGGATATTTAATTGCGTCAAAAGCCTTTTCTGCATCTATTGAGATAATCATGTATTTTTTGTCTTTTACTCTGTTTATTTGACAAATAACATTTATTGATTTGTGTATGTTGAGCCAACCTTGCATCTCAGAAATAAAGCCTACTTGATTGTGGTGGATAAGCTTTTTGATGTGATGCTGGATTCTGTTTGCCAGTGTTTTTGCAGTAACGTTCATCAAGGATATTGTCCCGAGGTTTTTTGCTTGCTTGTTTGGTTGGTTTCTTTCTTGTATCTCTGCTAGGTTTTGTTACCAGAATGATGCTGGCCTCATAGAATGAGTTAGGGAAGAGTGCCTTTTCCTTAGTTTTTTGGAACAGTTTCACTAGTAATGGTACCAGCTCCTCTTTGTACATCTGGTAGAATTTGGCTGAGAGTTTGTCTTTTCCTGGGCTTCTTTTCTGTTGTGTTGTTGGTAGCTTATTTATTACTGATGCAGTTTTGGAGCTCATTATTGTTCAGTTCAGGGATTCATTTTCTTCCTGGTTCAGTCTTGGGAGGGTGTATGTGTCCAGGAATTTATTCGTTTCTTCTAGATTTTCTAGTTTATGCACATAGAAGTATTCATAATATTCTCTGATGTTTATTTTTATTTCTTTAGGATCAGTGATAATATCACCTTTGTAGTTTCTAATTGTGTTTATTTGGATATTCTCTTTTTCCTTCTTTATTTGTGTAGCTAGTGGTCTATTTGATTATCAATTGTCATGTAGAAGAAATTCCTTCAAAAATTTGTTGAAGTTAAACAGGACAGATAAAAACATGCTTATATTCGCTTCAGATTCCTATATCCTCTTTTTCTCTGGAAGTACCACTTTTATATAAATAATATATGGTCTTTGCAGTAAACGTTTCATAGTGTATTACATTTGTATGTATCTATAAACAATATTTATCGTCATTTTTCATGTCACTAAAGCTATCATTGTATATATATCGTTCTGGATCTTGCCTATTCATTTCAGCATAACATATTTGATATTTTTTATTTGGTTGAGTTTTTCTGTGATTTTGCACTTCATGAATATATCGTAATATATGATAGATCCTCATGTTGAAAGACATATTGATCAGCTTTTTGTTATTGCAAATAGCTCTGCAATTAGATCATAGTTTCCTTGGGCATGTAAAAAGGCTCTAAATGTTATAATCTTAGGTCCTGTTTATGTTCATCTGAAAATTGATTCAGTATCACAAAGTTATTCTCCAAAGTTTTTGTACTAATTTATACTATCAGCAGTTGCTATGAGTTTTCATTTCTCTAAATCTTTGCCCACTTTTGGATTGGTCTTTAAATTTTTTTCATACCACTTTTAGAATTAGACTGCTAAATTCTAAAAATGTAGAATCTCTAAAAGTATAGAATCCTGAAAATTCATTAGATTTCTAGATTAATTTAAGAGAAAATGATATTCCTATAGTATTAAGACTTTGGATCCAAGATTGTGCCCAAAATTATTTGGATTTTATTTCACGCCCTTCATAGCATTTTGAATATTTCCCCATGAGGTTATTACATATTTATTTTACATTACATTCTAACTTGCTATAATTTTGAAATTATATATACATAAAGTTTTTATTTTAAAATTGCTATTAGGTTTTTTATGAAAAGTTTTTCAGCCATATTTCTAAACTTTTTTTAGTTATAATTGTGTGACTGTATATTATGTTATACTTTCTATACAAACAATCTTAGTATTTAATTTACAAATTATAACATTTTATATTTTTGCAATTCTAATATTTCTTTTATTTCATTTATCAATATTGCATAATGAAATCTAATATCATAATAGTGATATAGAATATTTCTGTTTTTATTTTTTTCTTGTCTTAAAAGGGTACACATCCAGTGTAATCATCAGTTATGATTTTTCCAAAGTGGGATGGCATGTAGATAACTTTTAGTGATTAAAGAAGTTTTCTTCTATTGCTAATTTAATACAAGTTTTTCTTTTTAAAATTATGAATGGGTTTTGAATCTTACAGATACTAGATCTATTTCTACCTCCATAAAAATTAAGATTTTATACATTAGCATGTTAATATATAAATTATATTTTAGATAATGAGTTTTGAAATTTACTGAGTATTGTTTTTCCCCCATCAAATTAGGTTCTTAACAATTATTTTATTAATACAGTTTAATTATATTCTAAAGCTTATTGGGCTTCTTTCCTTAATGATGTTAATATAATGAGTTGCAGTGGTAGATTCTGGGATAAATCCAATTTATTCTACTTGTTTTTAGTAAAGTAAAATGTAAATTTAGTTTGTAAATAATTTATTTATAAATTGGTTATCTATGTATTTAAATATTATACTTACTAATACTTTTCTTAGGTTATACATGTGCAATTATCAAGATTATCTAACCTCACAGAATGATTTGGGTACCTCACCTTCTCTTTCTAACCTGAGATCACTTGTATTTGAAAAGAATACATACTCTTGAAGGTTTGTAAAAACTGACCTACAAATTTACGTGGGCCTCATATATTTTGGTATACAGAAGTGAATAAGTGAATTATTGCTGCCTTAATTCACTTCATTTTTGTTAGTTTATTCCAGTTATTTTCTGTTTATTTCTGCTACTTTTAGTAAGACATTTATTTGATTAAAAAAATTGTCATCCTTGAGACATACTCCTGAGCATTCTGCAACCTCTGGAGCCCGTCTGGCCTAGATGCTCTGTGGCTCTGCTGCCTGCATTTCATCACAACACTTCCCTTTATGTTCCTCCGATCCATCATCCTTCTTTATCTCATGTATTGAATCTCCAGTTTAATAGATTCCATGTCTTCCTCTTTGTTATTCATTCCTGAATATTTAGAAGCAATCCTAAAGGAGCTCAAGGCAAGGGAAGTAATATTTTTGTAATGTTCGTAATACCAAATATTATTTTTTTAACTCTCTCCCTTGAGTGATAATTTGTATATAAAATTCTAGGTTAAAGATAATTTCACCTCAAAGTTATAGAGTAATTTCTGGCCTTTTGCATTTCATTGTTGCTGCTAAGAAGTTCGATTTCCCCTTCTTTTTATGTCCCATATCTTTTGCCTTTCTTTGAATACTTTTGGAATACCTTTTTACCTTGATGGTCTAAATAATTTCAATGATGTATTTATTGCTAATCAGTCCTTTTCACTCATTGCAGTGAGCGTTTTGTGGGCCCTTCCAGCTTGGACTTAAAGTTCTTCAGTTCTGGAAAATTGTATGATTATTATTCGTTATTTCTTTCCTTTGTTTTACCAATTTTTATTGGAGTGCTTATTGGTATGTTGGACCTCCTGATTTGATTTGCCTTCTCTCTCTTTTTTACTTTCTTCCTCACTTAAAATTCATCTCTTCATTTTTTTGTGCTGCCTACTGAAATTTTTCATCAACTTTTTCTTCTCACTATTATATTTGCTTTTGTATGTCAGTTCTCTTTTTTTTATTTTCAACAGATTGTTCTTTTCTATAAATCCTCCCTTTCTAATAGCATCCTATTCTTTTTCAACAATGAAATATAATTTATGCCTCATCATATTAAAATATGTGTTAAAATTTTCTTCTAGTCTCTGAAGTATTTATGTTTTTCAAAGGTTCTGATATTAAGATTTATTTTGGTCTCTGACTTTTATGTTAGTGACTTTGTTCAAATGTCTCAAATGCCTGATTATTTTTCTTTCCTACCTCCCTCCTTCAATTCCTTCTTCTCTTTCTTTCTTTCTTGCTTTTTCTTGTGGCTTGCTTGCTTTTTTGGTGTTTTATTTGTTTAAATATATTTAAGAGTGAAAAAAAAAAAAAGCAAAGACACTGGGTGCTAGACAGTGGCTTTCTGACCAACAAGCTTAAATGCACCGAGTGAGCAATGAGATGGATTCCACCCACTTTCTTGGAGGAACACTAAGTCTAAGATGTGTAAGAATTTTCTTTTTTAGTGGACTTTTAAAATATTTTTGTTCATAAATAATAACTGTACTTATATATGGCACGCAGAGGGATATTTTGATACATATATACAATGTGTAGTGATAAAATCAGAGTAATTAGTATATCCATCACCTCAAACAATTACCATTTCTTTGCATTGGGAACATTAACAATTTTTTCTTCTAGCTATTTGAAATATACAATAAATTATTGTTACCTACAGTCATCCATAGTATTATAGAACACTGGATCTTGTTCATCCTAGCTAGCTATAATTTTGTATCTGTTAACCAATCTTTCCCTATCCTCTCCACCTTGCTCCCCTTCCCAGCATCTAACAACCACAATTATACTCTCTCCTTCTATGAGATCAACTTTTTTCAGCTCCTACATATGAGTGAGAATGTGTGGTATTTATCTTTCTGTACCTTACTTATTTCACGTAATGTCCTCCAGGCTCATGTATGTTGCCAGAAGTGACAAGATTTTATTCTTTTTCATGGCTTGATAGTATTCCATTCCATTTTCTTTATCTGTTTATCTGTATATGAGTAGTTAGGTTGTTTCCATACCTTAGCTGTTGTGAACAGTGCTGCATTAAACACGGGTGTCAAGCTATCTCTTCAATATGCTAATTTCCTTTCCTTTGGAAAAATACCCAGTAATGAGATTGCTGGGTCCCATAAAGTAATTCTATTTGTAATTTTTTCAGAAAACTCGATAATGTTTTTCATAAAGGCTATACTAATATACATTCTCACAAACAATGTATACGGTTCCTTCTCTCTGTATCCCAACAGCATATGTTATTTTTTGTTTTTTTGATGATAATTCTTCTAAGTAGAATGAGATGATAGATGATTGTGGTTCTTACTTGCATTCCCCTAATGGTTAGTGATGTTGAGCATTTGTCATGTACTTCTAGGCCATTCATATGTCCTCTTTTGAAAAATGTTTATTCAGATACTTTGCATACATTTTAATAGAATTGTTTGTTTGTTTTGTTGTTGTATTGAGTTCTTTGTATGTTCTGGATATTAATCCTGTGAGCATAAGTGATTTCCAGACATTCTCACTCTACAGGTTGTCTCTTTGTCCTGTTACTTCCTCAGTGGTGCATGAGTTTTGCAGTTTGATATAGTCTCATTTGCCTGTTTTTGTTGCAGTTGCCTTTGCTTTTGAAGTCAAACCTATAAGAATTTTTTTTCAAACCAATGTTATTAAATTATTCCCCTATGTTTTCTTCCAGTAGTGTTAATAGTTTTGAGCCTTACATTTAAATCTTTCATACATTTGGAGTTGATTTTTGTATATGGTAAGAGATAGGGGTCTAGTTTTGTTCTTCTGCATATGAAAATCCAGTTTTCCCAGCACCATTATTTAAAGAGGCTGTCCTTTCCACAATGTATGTTCTTGGCACCTTTGTTGAAAATTATTTGGCTGTAAATATTTGGATTTGTTTCTAGGTTCTCTATTCTGTTCCATTGGTTTTTGTGTCTGTTTTTATAACATTCCCATGCTGTTTTAGTTAGTATAGCTTTGTAGAATGTTTTACTCCTTAAGTCATCTCCTTTTAGTCCTTAAGTCATCTTCCAGACTTTGCCAGTATGTCATGGGCAGGTATGGTTTGCAGGTTTGGTGTGCAGTAAAGTGAGTAGTGGTCAGAGGCTTAAATGCTAGCATTCTATAAAATGAATTGAGAAATTTTAGCTTCTATATAATTTTTTCAGTTGACAAGCCCCACATGTAAATGTACCCATTAAAATATTTATATTAGTCTGGAAGATATATCTAATATTTCAGAAAGTTTCATAGAAATTTTTTGAGCAATACAAGTCACTAAATTATGTGTTCTTTTGTATGCTATAATTATAACTGCTCAGTGAAGTTACACTAGTCATCACCTATTGGTAGGACATTTTTAATATGATTAATCATTGATCATTAGTAATAGGTTGTTGCCAGCCAGGCACAGTGGCTCACGCCTGTAACCCTAGCACTTTTGGAGGCCAAGGTGGGTGGATCACCTGAGGTCAGGAGTTTGAGAGCAACCTGGCCAACATGGTGAAACCTCGTCTCTACTAAAAATACAAAAATTATGCAGGCATGGTGGCAGGTGCCTGTAGTCCCAGATACACGGGAGACTGAGGCAGGAGAATTGCTTCAACCCAGGAGGCAAAGGATACAGTGAGCTGATATCGTGCCATTGCACTCCAGTCTGGGCAACAGAGCAAAAACTCCATCTCAAACAAGAAAAATCATAGGTTGTATTTTTAATTAAATTATGTATTTCAATATGCCCAATCCTTGTGGAAGAAAATAAAATAAATGAGCCTAGATGGCAACATACATTGGCAACATGTGTACTAGGTATTCTCTAGAACAGAGTCTCCTTAATCTTGATGTTTTCCACCTCTATGTCTTTTGGTGTACTGTGTAATGGCAGGGACCTGGACTAAGTGCCTAGGTAGCTTTTCAGATTCTTTAATCAGATTATGTTTGGGACATATTTTATATTTATTATGTGCATGAAGATTGTACTGTACCAAGCTAATTTACCATCACAAGACATAGAAATAAATCTTTCTTTTTTTCACTCCTGGACTGTGGGAAGAGGCTGGAGGGAGTAATTTCCACAGTCTGGCTAATTGGCTCTGTTCCATGGCCACAGTCATCCAACCTAACCTGGATAACTCATAGGTATGCCAAAATGGGCAACATAGGAGATGATATAGTTATACACAGCATGATTGTGTTAAAATACTACACATATTTTTGGTAAATATTTCTGAGTTTGAACATTGAATCTGTAAAAGGGAGAGAACTTGGTACTTTTTATTTTGGTAGCTTTCAATGAAATCATGTTTAAAAGGTGTTTTCAAAAATAATACATGGTAATGGTAGAAAATATGAAAAATAAATTTCAAGGAAAAGATTACAATCCCCCATCAAGAAGATATAATAATCACTGTTAGACTGCTGGCGTATTTCCCTCAGGTCCTGTAACCATGAGGGTACTATGTAAGTTAAAAATGAATATCTTTTATTCAACAAATATTTCTTGAATGCAAATTCTAGGACATGCTCTGTTCTACATATTGGGGATACAATAAGCAAAACATTCCGCACATGGCCAACTTACATTGCATTGAGGGAAGCAGAAAAGCCACATGAAAACTAAACTTCATAATGAGTTAGCGATAAGGACTAAATAGTAAAGAGTTAAAGGAAAATTTTGGAGGGAGGGTGCCATTTTACATGATGTTGTTATTGAATCCTCAATGAGAATATACACTTATAAAGTGCATATTAATAATGTATAACTAATTAGACTTAAAGTAAGTCAAATAATTGATTTCAAGTCCTTTATTATGTTACCCTGCTAAAAAATGAATTGACGTCTGCTTCCGTCATACAGATAGCATAGGGTCACATTGCCTCAGTACATTCCATGACCTGATATGTAGATGGGCTTTAGTTTTTATAAGGGTTCCTCAAGTCAGGTTTGCTCTACACCTTCCTTGTCATTTGTCTTAGTACATTCAGGTTGCTATGACAAATTACTTTAGACTAGGCAATTTATAAACAATCGCTCATGGAATGTATTGCTCATGGTTCTCTAGGCTGGGAAGTCCAACATCAAGGCACCTACAGATTCAGTTTCTAGTGAGGGCTTCACAGGTAGTGCCCTGTTTCTGAGTCCTCACATGGTGGAAGAAGCAAACACATAGTCTTCGATATCTTTTATAATTATCTCTCTGCTATCTAGCACGTTCTTTTTTATCCCTTTTATAATTCGCTAATCACATTAATGACAGCAGAGCCTTCATGCCTTAATCACTTACCCAAAGGCCTTACCTCTTAATACACCCAGAGTGAGGATTAGGTTTTGATGTGAATTATGGAGGGACCCAATCAGACTATAGCATTGTTCTTCAGAGGTTTCCAGCTAAAATTCTGGGATATGTACCAAGGATGATTCTTGGTGGATCCTGATCTCTAAAACTTGTCCCATTAACCGGTGAGCCTGTAAAACATCTGCTTATGTTCTCAGCCTGTCAATCACAATGTATGTATCAGCCGATGTTCAAGAGGAAGAACAGTGCTGAATATCCGGCTCACTTTTCTTTGCGTCTCTCTCTCTCTCTCTCTCTCTTTTTTTTTTTTTTTTTTTTTTTTTTTTGCTAGCTAGAAGTTGTCATTTTTATTTATTTATTTAATTTTAAAGTTTTTTATCTCCATACGTTTTGGGAGAACAGGTGGTATTTTGTTACATGAGTAAGTTCTTTGGTGATGATTTGTGAGATTTCTGTGCATCTCTTTTTAGGGTATCTCAGCCTCATATGTTCTAAGTATC
The DNA here is from genome assembly GCF_008728515.1 of Papio anubis. Taxonomy (NCBI): domain Eukaryota; kingdom Metazoa; phylum Chordata; class Mammalia; order Primates; family Cercopithecidae; genus Papio; species Papio anubis. Next base: position 84,266,485 of record NC_044989.1, read on the forward strand.
TTGGTAGCTATTCAGTTCTTTCAATCAGATTTCATTTGGTGTATTTTTTTTTTCTATTTATTATTTGCATGAAGACTTTACTGTACCAAACTAATCTATCATCACCAGAGATAGAAATAAATTATTCTCTTTTCAGTCTGTAACTTTATCCAATCCTGTAACTGTGCATGTTTTTCCTTTTTCTCAAGCCACGCATGGCTAGTCTTCTCAAAAATTCAAATCTCCATGAGGTTGCAAAACACAGTCAGTCTTACTGAATGGGGAATGGAAGTAACAATTTAGATTTAAAGTTTTGTTATTCGACTCTGCCCTTCATCTCACTGCTTGCAGCACCTGATATTCTCTAGCTAAATCTTTGCAGATGTATATAGCTTGAAGTGAAATACTTATTTCTGTTTCCTTCAGAAGAGTTTTGTTTTCTTTTCATCTCTCAGAGTTGTTATGTCAAGTTCCACTCTCTCTCACCTTTCAGTCTCCATAATTTGTAATTCATTTTATTTCCTAGTCTTATCCAAAATAAAATATTTGTTCTGTTTTCCTGTTGTTGGTTGAGTTGGTTTTGACATTTACTAAAAAAGGGATTTATTATGCTGTTTAACAATGGAATACCCAGAAAATGTTTTTCCCATCCATATATATAAATGAAAGAACAATTAGACAGCTTTTCTTGTCATGTGAGAAGTCTTATTTTCTTTACTAAATCTTTTGCCTGAATGGGAGACTTAACTATGAACTTTGTCCTTCATGGGTTGAGTCTACCAACTGTCAGGTTTCACATTAGGTTGTGTGAGTGTAAAACACATAGTTTTGTCCTCTTCATCTCTCCCACTATTCTAAAGACAGAATAAGAAAAACTTCATTTTGGGACCAGATTTTCTCAGGCAGTTTATTTATTTTCTACAATGAGCGTCTTTACTGTAATAGCCACCACAGTTTGGAAACAACCTTCTGAGACAGGCACTCCTTTAATTGTTACTTGCAGTTATTGCCATTATTTGTTCTTATGTCTTAATTTGTGACTCTAACTGAAGTCACAGAACATGGCTCCTCATGGCTTTGTCAGTTCTTCCATGTATAGCAGCCTTCAGGATCTAGAATGAGCTATGGGGCTCATTCCAATTTGTTTATTGTGATCCGATGTACTTTCTATTTTCCAGAAACTTGTTAAATCTCTAATCTACTGATGCCATCTCTTCTCATTCTTAGCACAGTTATGAATGTATTATCTTTAATTTCTTTTACTTTACGTTCAGATATATTTATGCCATATTTCAGTTTTTTTGAATGTTTTTACTTTGGACCTTAACTGCATACGATATTTGAAACTTATGTTAGTGTGCTCTAAGAGGTGAAGATCTAAATTTTGGGTTATAAGAATACGTAACAAATTGGTTTTGGTTTATAAGAATAGGTAACAAATTGGTTACCTATTCTTATTATTTGTTACCTAGTAGTAGTAGTAGCTAACAAATTGGTTTTGGTTTATAAATAGGTAACAAATCAGTCGAAGACCTACATGGAATAACTCAAACTTTCTCATATCAGGTAGATAATTATCTTTTAATATAATTCAGTTAATTTCAGGGAATCTTACACCAGTTTTTTTTCTGATTTCACATTGTTTCAATTACTTTAGATTTATAACACATTAAAATATGTGGTGCAACCACAGTTTAAACTTCTTGTCAATGCACAAGTGTCTTTCTTCTAGGTGTTTTTTTTTTTTTTTTTTTTTTTCTCTAACTTGCTCACATATTCTCTACCATTGTTTGGCATACTGATTTAGGCACTTAAAAAAACTGTTTAAAGAAGCAGAGCAAAAGAAGGGATCTTAGTATTCAAGTCCAACTGATGCCTTTCATTGGGGTAGAAGACTACATTTCAGAGGGAAATGTGATTTAGTAAATATTTGTGTCAGTTACTACAGGAGCCAGTACTAAGTCCATGAACACCTGACACCACTTCAGGTACTATGCTCATCCCCCCTTGAGTGTGACCCATTCAGTGCTCTCCACTAAGCATGTAGTAAAACCTAGAAAGGGATTACCTGGCAAGTGTGTCTCTCTGGTTTTTTTCCAGGCACTTCAGGAATATACACGGAAAATGAAAGCCCATTATTTGAACAGATTTCATTAAATGAGAGCTCTACTTTAAGAAGAAGAAAAACGTTGTAGACTACCAGATGTTATGGATCTACAGGTTGGATTCTTTGTATTATGATTAAGCAAAAATCATTAAAGATCATTAAACAGATAATATATTTCACTCAGTGCTCTGAGGATAATTGACATCTCTTATGATCAACATCATTTAGAACCCCTTGGGCCTTTACTCTCTTTTGTACAAACAGCATTTTTGTGAGTTGAAAACCTGGGAGTGAGTGGTGCGCATGGGGCAGTGTTCATTTGGAAGCAATAAAAATACAGTCTTAAAAGTGAAGCCACTTAAGTATCATTTCATATAAAACAGGGCAATCTTGGCTGGACTGTGAAACTCATTTCCAAGTGTGGCCAGGCTCCAAGTGAATGCTTGCCATCACACAGAGGCTGTGTTTTTATCAACCCCAGGACATGGCACTGATGATGACAAAAATTTGCACTACCTGACTCCAACTTTATTTCTAAACCCATTATAATTATATTTCATTAGATCGAAGACACTATCAACTATTATTTATTGCTAAGAAAGAAAATGCCTCTAATAAAACTTTTACATGTCATCAATTTCAAGATACATCTCAATGTCTGATACATTAAAATATTTAAATTGACAAGAATTGTAAGACAAAGAAATAAAGCACACAAGGCAGAAGGTAAAAATAATTCCTTTACTACTGACCAAACTGTTATTAGAAGAAGTGTGTTATATTTGGGATGATGACATCTTAATATTGAGCATCAGAAATAACAGAATTGTATACAGCACAGCTTGACTGGTAGGATTCCACATATGGCAGTTGTACATAATTGGCACAACAGAATATACACTTCTTGCAGACAGTTCACTTGCAAAAGTAAGGAGACAGAATTGAATTGTTTACATACACCTAATATCTTCTTTCACACTCATACAGATAAGACACTCTACCTCCTCCGGGACACAGTAGGTAGAGGGGAAGATGGTTTTCACTAAGTTTCTCTTCAGGAAAATTCTCACAAGTCATGATGTGGCAAGAAGGAAACCTCCCCCTTTTGATAAATATGTACAGAAAGTACTAGAAAGTAGTAGAAAATATATTTTTCTTCTTTTCGCTCTGCTCAAGTGATAACAGTCTTTTTTTTTTTGAGACGGAGTCTCGCTCTGTCGCCCAGGCTGGAGTGCAGTGGCCGGATCTCAGCTCACTGCAAGCTCCGCCTTCCGGGTTCACGCCATTCTCCTGCCTCAGCCTCCGGAGTAGCTGGGACTACAGGCGCCCGTCACCTCGCCCGGCTAGTTTTTTTGTATTTTTAGTAGAGACGGGGTTTCACCGTATTAGCCAGGATGGTCTCGATCTCCTGACCTCGTGATCCGCCGGTCTCGGCCTCCCAAAGTGCTGGGATTAGAGGCTTGAGTCACCGCGCCCAGCCAAGTTCCCAGTAGTTTTAAATCCAAGAAGAGTAGAAACAAACCTCCTGTCCTACACATTTTACACTTTCCAGGCATTATTGATTATAGTCCATAAGAAAATTGGCGCTGCACAGGCACCATAGAGAACCCTGGTGGTGGCAGAAAACTGATCCATTCACATGTCTCATTTGCATTATTTTGCAAGATTCCTCCCCTGTCTGTATTAGTCCATCACTTTGTGCCTTAGATTCCAGATTGTTCTTGCATCCAAAAATCTCCTATTGGAGTGTCATGCTTCTTTGGGGCACCCAGTTGCTTACTTACTCTGTGGCTGACCCCTATGTCACTTTAGTCCTAAAAAGCAGTATAAATAAATAATACTTTACATGGATTAGGAACTATTTTGGGCTTAAGTGTCAATAGATGAGGGTTTTGTCCTGAACCCCAGTCTTATCTGTGAAACAAAGATGTCAGCTACTAGAAACTTCTGAGATTTCTTCTTACTCATTTCTTTGTTTTGTTTTATTCTGTGTTGAATGTTATTTCAGGACTTCATGCCCAGCACTATATAGGACACAAATAAATAATTATCCCAGTTATTTTCATTAAGCTCACACCGTGGGGACTTAAAATCAATTTGCAAAATTAAAGTAAAAAAATGAAACTTCATAAAAAATGTATTGAAAATGTTTATAAATAATAAGAGATGTTACATAATAATGTGTAATTGCTCTTTAAATAAAGATCACAGAATAATCATACTTCCAGCCGGATTTGGAGAATGTGGTCTACTGTGACTGGAAAAGCAAGGAAATTTTTTAGACAGGAGAAAATTTGAGCCAGGCGTTGAAATAGGAGTAAGAATTAGAAAGCTAGAGTAGATGAAGAAGGCTGATGAGAAAATTTTATAGACTGAGGACCAAGGGTTTTGTCCTCCTCTTCATCTAAGGTCAACAACTGCTGCATGATTTGCTTTTGTGTCCCATTTTTCCCATTTGGTGTGTATGAGAACATGAACAACTTACTTGGCGTCTGTGTACTTCAGTTTCGTTATCTGTAATAAGCAATAATTATACAGTCTTTATAATTTTATTTTAAAGATTAAAAGAGTTCATCCAAGCCAAGTGCTGAAAATGGTGCTTCTTAACATGGCAACACTCAATATGGCATTATTATTAAACTTACATTATTTAGCTAGTTAACATCTACTTATCTTCTATACCTGAACACAAATGTTAATTCTTAAGTCTAATCCATTTAACAAGCTCTGGTCTTAGCATTTATTATGTTTGGTTTTGCATTTATTATTACATTTACTTATATGAGTACTTGATCAGTGTCTATCTCCTTCACTTTAGGACAAGAACAAGAATTGGGTCTGTTGTTTTCTCCAACATATTATCCCAACTTATTCACAGAGAAACAGAAAATCCCAACAATGCCAATAAAGGCACATAAATGTGTTTGCCACCTCCCGTCCACTTTTAACATCTCTTTCATCTTCTCCCCACTGTGCTCAGTCTAGTTTCCTCCACTCTAGCACAACGCATCTTCTTACTGATCCTTGAACATACCGGGCACACTTAGTCCACTGGACATTTCCGCTGGATCCTCCCTCAGCCTACAAATGCTCTTCCTCTTGATCTCCAAATTGCTACTCCTTCACCTCCTCAGGAATTTATTCAAATGTGATCTTCTCAGTGAGGTCTACAACTAGCTACCTTAATTTAAAAATGCAACCTACAAAACTTCCTATCTTCCTTCCATGCTCGCTTTCCTTTTTTATATATCATTTATCTCTAGTGAATTCAATATACATCTAATTAATTATTATATATCTGCTTAGTCCTCCTCATTAGATTGCATACTGCATGACAGCAGGAAATTTTGTCTGCTTACTGTATTCCCAGGTCCTAAAACTGTGCCTTATATATAGTAGGTGTTTAATAAATATTTACATAACTAACTATGTAAGATACTACTGCATAAGTGAGATAGATAGCAAGTTCTATATGTTTTTTGTAATCATCATGGATCTTGCATTGAATCTTCAAAAATATGAAGAACTTGGGCATGTGAAAATATGAGAAGTGGTTTTCTAGGGTGAAAAGAAGATGGAATTGAAGGCAAAAGACCATTTCTGATGGCAACGTATTTTTAGTGTGACTCTAGGCAAAGGCGTTAACATCTCCAAGCTTCACATTCTCATTGTTAGAAATCAAGCAGCAAATGTCTAAGGACTCTATGTTTTACTAATAGTTATTATTTACACTACCTGTCTATTTTCCCCAATGGGCTTTTATGGTAACATAGAACAAATATCGATGTGCAAAATTTTAGGTGATTTATTTTTGCAAGCTTTCCAACCTTGCAGTAACTCGCTTTGCAAGCAAGGCATGTCCGTTATCTAATTGAAGTGACAGGTTTTTTGTATTTATTTATTTATTTTTCCCAAAAGTTAAGACTTCATTGACATTGCAAAATATCTTCTTCTTTTATTATTCTCACAATCACTTATTACCATCATAAAAACCTGCAATCTATGAGAAGCAGTTGGAGGAGTAAAGCTATAAATGTATTACACATGCCAATGAGAAAATGCTGGCCCTTAGAGGTTAATCTGGTCCTTAACTCTCATTCGCTTTCGTTATTTGTGACATATAGCTCCCACCTATGCAATACTGAATACAATAAACAAACAAATTGTCCAGGATCTGTAGACGTCTTAAATAATATTTGTGAGAGTATCCCCAGAGTAAACTTCAACTGAGAAGACAAAAAATCCTTCCAAAAAAAAAAAAAATGCAACACAACATTCAGGTGTAATGAAAAGCAAAACACAATAAGAAAAGAAAGAATGCAGATTATTACTGAGTAAACAAGAAAAAAGACTCATGCTGAATTGATTCAAAACAATTGATACCCTCAAATGAAAGAAAAAAATATATATAAATAAATGGCAACATAATATATACTATTTTTTATGGATAGGAAGACTCAGTACTGTTAAATATTAATTCCCACAAAATTATACATAAATTAAACATGTTCCCAATCAAAATCCCAGATGGATGTTTCAGAGATCTTGGGAAGATTGTAAAATTTGTATATAAAGGCAAAGAAGTTAAAATAGCTACAACATTTTGAAATAAAAAGAATAAAGCTGTAGGACTCACACAATTCCTTTTGTATTCACCATAAAACTGCAGTAATCAAGACAGTGTGGTAATATAAATGAAAGGGAAGACACATCAATCAGTTGAACAGAATGGAGAATTCTGAAACAACCCCCAAAAATATGGCTAATTTTTGAAAAAAGTGTAAAGGCAAATCAATGGAGGAAAAAAAGCATTTATTTAATAAATGGTGATAAAATGATTTAACATTCACATGTAAAAAATGAAGATTTACCTATACTTTATATTGTATAAAATTGAAACATATTTAAGTCAATTATATACATATGTATAAAATGAAATAAAATTAGAAAATCATTCAGAAAAACTGGAGAAAATATTCATGATATTGAGTAGATAATGAGTTCTTCAAACATCAATGGCATAATCCATTAAAAAATGATACATCAAAATTCATCAGAAGTGAAAACATTCACTCTCTAAAAGATACTATTAGGATAAAGTAGCATTATTAAAACTCGAAAATAAAACCAAAACAAGCAATGAAAAATGTACAACAATATAGGACTGGGTAGGGGAGGTGGAGGGGAGGTGAGTGGAAGGGAGGGAGGGAAGGGAGGCACTAGTAATAGCTGAAGGGTAAGTGGAGCACTGGAAACTTTTATACATTGCTAGTGAGAAAGCAAAATGGCACAGCCACTGTGACTGTTTGGTAGTTTTCTATAAATTTATAATATGATTCAACAATAAATACTAACTATTGACCTGGAAGAAATAAACCTTATGTTTACACGAAAACCTTCTGTATGTGAGTGTTTACAAAAGCTTTGTACATAATTGGTAAAAACCGTAATAATCCAAATGCCTTTCAAATGGTCGTCGGTGAACAAATAATGATACAGCATTACAAAGAAATACTGCTCAACAGTAAAAGGAAGAAACTATTGACACCCACAGTCAACATGGGTGAATCTTAAATGCATTATTCTAATTGTAATAAGACAGACTCTGGCTATATACGGTGAGGAGAAAGACTGACTACAAAGAGGCAACACAAGATAATTTTGGGGAGGGGTGATGGAATCGTTCTGTATCTAGATTGTGGTAGTGGCTGGACAATTCTGTGAATTTATCAAAACTTACAGAACTATACACCCAGAAGAATGTTACTTACATTATATAAATTAAAAGCTAAAAAGCAAAGAGAAAAAATGTTGGGGTTTTGCCAGTCTTACAAAAGTTTCTATTCATGCTGCTCAAAAACAAGCCCAATTTCAAAATAAAATGACCTTGGTGTGAATAAATCCACAAGCATCTGACCATCACATTTATTCTGCTCTTCTTCTGTGAATACATTATAAAGTCATAGCATTGCATATTTAATTAATTTTCCCTTACATTTGTATACCTGGACTATACCTGTACTTTTTGAAAATTTATACTATAGCCACCTTTTATTGATGTTTCTATTTTTAGGCAAATTTTAAAAAACTAAATGAAAGAAATTCCATGAATGTCTTATTTGTTTACCGTCTTATAGAAGTATAAATACATTCTACTATGACACTACTGAATCTTTGCACCACTGAAATATATGTTGATGTTAATGCTGCTTTGCACAAAATTTGCTCATTCTTATTTCTTCTGTGGATATTTCTCCCTAAGCTGATGTAGAAATATTTAAAGCCTTTCCCTTTCAGAAAAAATAATATCTATTGGTTATCCCAAACCTACAAAGTTCAGCATTGACATCTTCCCTGAATTTCAGTCCCTCTCCACATGCAAAACCTTGAAAATCCAATTAGAACTAGAGATGATGCTACATTGATCTCAATTATGAGACGTAAAGCTTTAATCAGACTTTTAAATTAACCAGAAAATGAGGCCTAGTGAACTCAGAAATCACTGTTTATCAAGGAAGATAGAGATTTATTACTGATCTACCTATTTCTACTTGTTGTGAGATGATCAGAATGGGTAACAAGGACCTTAATTTGTTCTTAGGTTCTTTGCTTTGTCTTGGAGAGCTCTTCCCTTCCACCTGCCTGCCCAGATTCTACAATTTTCAGAAAAACTGGATAAATCTATGGTATATGCCAGTTCCTCTAGTGGATACTGTCTCTGTGCTAGAGCTATTGAATCCAATTTTTAGATGACTTTCTAGTCACCTGAAATAAGGACTACATTTCCCTAAGCCTTTTGCAGCTAGTTATGGATGTGGGACTAATTTAGGAGAATGCAAAGTGGTTGAGATTCTGCAGGGAAGTCTGTTTTTAGAGACAGGTCTGACCTTCTTTTGCTCTTCCTTCTTGTTGATGGTTGGATTGAGAATATGATGCCTAGAGCTTAAATAGCCATCTAAGACTATGAGTAGAAAGCCCTAGCTAAGGATGACAGGTCAGAAAAATAAATGTAGAATTTAACAAACATTTTTTCTAAAAGGCCAGACGGTAAATATTTTTGACTTTGCAGGTCATATTGTCTTCATGTCAACCACTCAGCGCTACCATGTTGTGTCTAAACTGCCCGTAGAGAGGAAGTAAATGAATGGGAATAGCTTTGGATCAATAAAACTTAGTTTACAAATACAGGCAGCTGTGCACAATAGTTCATTGACCTTTGAAGTAGAAGAAGGTAGGATTACTAAAACAGAGAAATGTCATGTAATCCCCAATTTACATCTGTACTTTTTATGAGAGAAAAAATTAATTTCTCTATGCCACTTTTAAAAAGTTTTCTATGTGGTCACTATGAATCTTAACTGAAAGTGTAAATGATGCAGCTACTGTGAAAAACAGTTTAGTGTTTCCTCAAAAGTAAAACATAGAATGACCTGGATGTTTCACCCCTAGGTATATATCCAAAAAAATTGAAAATGCGTACTAAAACTCACACTTGTATACAATGTACATATTGATGTTCATCAATGGATAAGCAAATTGTGGTATAGGTGCACTATGGAATATTATTCAGCCATAAAAAATGATATACTGATATATACTAAAATGTGGATTAACCTTGAAAACTTTACGCTGAGTAAAAAGAATGAAACACACAAAAAATCATATATTGTTTTATTCCATTAATATAAAATGTCAAAAATAAGTAAATCCATAGAAACAGAAAGCAGATTGGTGGATATCAGAGTCTAGGAAGAGTGTGGAATGGGGAGTAACTTATTATTGGGTACAAGGTTTTCTTTTGGAGTGATGGACAGGTTTTAGAACTAGAGAGTGGTGGTAGTTGCACAATAATAAGAATGTACTAAATGTCACTGATTTGTTCACTTTAAGTGGTTAATTTAGTTGGGATTCTTAAAAAATAAAAATAATAAGATTAAAATCATTAAGTTTATATTATGTGAATCTTATCTCAATAAAAAATAAAGAAATAATAGCAAAAAGAATGAATTCTAACGAATATATTCCTTTCTCTTCACATGTCCTGTAAGTGTATTGGCATCAGAGTTGCTTCAATTATGTTTGATTCATTAACACCAGGCTGTTTCATGTAACCATCCTTTGTTACACATTGTTTTCTGTCTCTGCAATCTCTTACTTGCCAGGTATGCCTGGAACATATGTATCCTTTACTATCCAGCTCAACAATGTCATATCCTCCTAAACATCCTGTTAATAACCATAGCCTCATTTCATCAGGGAAAGTTATGTTGTTCCTCCTTGTCACAATGTGCTATCATTACTTTTTTACACGATATTTCTCAAATAACTGGGGACCCACAATAGCAAGGATGATAAATTTATAAGTCTGTATATTGCTAGCATCTGTGGCTGCTGAGTTATAGTAAAGGGTGGATAATATTTAGTGAACTGATGCATGAAGCCATGTACTCACCCTTGCACATTTTTTTTTTTTTTTGGTCACTGCTTTGCTAAAGACTGAACTCGATAGAAGGAAATCAGAGTGCTGTCACCAATGTTGATATTATCTTGTTTGATGATCTTGGAACCAGTTCAGTGCAAACTTAATTATATAATTCCTTAAAATGAACTGGGTAGGAAATTAGACATGTCAAATTTCAAAGCACAGAAAACTTTGAAATATATGTATTTTCCAAGCACAAATAACACATATTGCTTTCATCTCTATTATCTGTGGTTATATTTGAGGCTGAACCATTTAATTTGAAATATTAAGTAAAAATCAAACATATCAGGATTTATATTTACTTTCTGTATCTCTGACTTCAGAAAAATTACTTAGCACATCTGTTCCTCAGAATTTTCACCTACAAAATATGTAACTATATATTCAAGACATAAAAGAATGATAAATAAAATAATTACTATATGACCTGATGGCATGTAATAAATATGTTGTTTTCATCATCATTATTATTGCCATCATTGAATCATTATTTGCTTTTTTAATTTTTAATTTATGTGTGTACATAGTATGGGGTACATGAAATGTTTTGATAGAGGCATGCAATGTAAAATAAACACATCATGGAGAATGGGGTATCCATCCCCTCATGCATTTATCCCTTGAGTTACAAACAATCCAATAATATTAAGAGATTTTAAAATATGTAACTATTATTGACTATAATCACTCTGTTGTGCTATCAAATAGTAGGTCTTATCATTCTTTTTAACTATTTTTTGTACTTACTAACCATCCCCTAACAACTACCCTTCCACTACCACTCTCAGCCTCTGGTAACCATCCTTCTACTCTGTGTGTCCATGAGGTCAGTTGCTTTGATTTTTAGATCCTACAAATGGGTAAGAACATGTGATGTCTATCTTTCTGTGCCTGACTTATTTCACTTAACATAATGATCTCTACTTCTATACATGATGCTGCAGATGACTAAATCTCATTCAATTTATGCCTGAATAGTACTTCATTGTGTATATGTATCACATTTTTTATGCATTTGTCTGTTGATGAACACATAGATTGCTTTCAAATGTTAGCTATTGTAAGCAGTGCTGCATCAAGCATAGAAGTGCAGCTATCTCTTCAATACACCGATGTCCTCACTTTTTGCTATATATCTAGAAGTGGCATTGCTGGATCATATGGTAGCTCTATTTTTAGTTTCTGAAGGAACCTCCAAACTGTTCTCAATAATGGTTGTACTAATTTACATTCCCATCAACAGTGTACAAGGGTTTCCTTTGCTCCACAACCTCGCCGGCATGTTATTGCCTGTCTTTTAGATATAAGTCATTTTAGATGGGATGAGGTATCTTATTGTAGTCTTGATTTGCATTTCTCTGATAATCAATGAAGTTGAGCATCTTTTTTTTTTTTTTTTTTTTTTTCCCCGAGGTGGAATCTTGCTCTGTTGCCCAGGCTGGAGTGCGGTGGCGTGATCTCGGCTCACTGCAAGCTCCGCCTCCCAGGTTCATGCCATTCTCCTGCCTCAGCCTCCCGAGTAGCTGGGACTACAGGCACCCGCCACCTCGCCTGGCTAGTTTTTTGCATTATTTTAGTAGAGACAGGGTTTCACCGGGTTAGCCAGGATGGTCTCGATTTCCTGACCTCGTGATCCACCCGTTTCGGCCTCCTAAAGTGCTGGGATTACAGGCTTGAGCCACCGCACCCGGCCAGAGCACCTTTTAATATGCCTGTTGGATATTTGTATATATTCTTTTGAGAAATGTCTATTCATATCTTTTGCCCATTTATTGATTGGATTATTAATTTTTTTCCTATAGAATTGCTTGAGCTTCTCATATATTCTTGTCAGATAGGTAGTTTGCAAATATTTTATCCCATTCTATGGGTTGTCTCTTCACTTTGTTGATTGTATCCTTTGCTGTGCAGAAACTTTGTAACTTCACGCAATCCCATTTGTCCATTTTTGTTTTGAAAGCCTGTCTTATGGGGTGTTGCTCAAGAAATTTCTGTCCAGCCCAATATTCTGGGGATTTTCCCCTAATGTTTCCTTGTAGTATTTTCAGAGCTTGAGGTCTCAGATTTAGACTTTTAATCCATTTTGATTTGATTTTGTATATGGCCAGAGATAGGTTTCATTCTTCTGCTTGTGGAAATCCAGCTTTCCCAGCACCATTTATTGAAGAGACGGTCTTTCCCCCGTATATGTTCTGGGCATCTTTGTCAAAAATGAGTTCACTGTAGGTGTGTGGATTTGTTTCTGGGTTCTCTATTCTGTTCCATTGGTCTATATGTCTGATTTTATGCCATTACTATACTGTTCTTATTACTACATCTCCATAGTGTAAGTTGAAGACAGATAATGTGTCATCCTCCAGTTTTGTTATTTTGGCTTAGCATAGCTTTGGCTATTCTGGGTCTGTCGTGGTTATATATTAATTACGGGTTTTTATTTTTTTCTATTTCTGTGAAGAATGTTATTGATATTTTGATAGGGATTGTGTTGAATCTGTAGATTGCTTTTGGTAGTATGGACACGTTAACAATATTGCTTCTTACAATCCATGAACATGAAGTATTTTTCCATTTTTTTGGTGTCCTCTTCAATTTCTTTCATCTGCGTTTTAAAGTTTTCATTGTAGATATCTTTCACTTCTTTGGTTAAATTAATTCCTAGGTATTTCATTTTATGGGTGGCTACTGTAAATGAGATTACATTTTTCTTTCTTCTTCACATTGTTCACCATCGGCATATAGAAATACTACTGATTTTTGTATGTTGATTTTGTATCCTGCAACTTTACTGGATGTTTAAAAATCAGTTTTAAGAGTTTTCTTTTGGAGTCTTTAGTTTTTTTCAAATATAAGATCATATCACCTGAAAACAAGGATAATTTGACTTCTTCCTTTCCAATTTGGATGCCCTTTATGTATTTCTCTTGTCTATTTGCTCTAGCTGGAGCTTCCAGTACTATGTTGAATTACAGTGGTGACAATGGGCAACCTTGTTGTTTTCCAGATCTTAGAGGAAATGCTTCAATTTTTTTGCCCCATTTAGTATCTTACTAGCTGTGGATCTGTTATATATGACTTTTATTATGTTGAGAAATGTTCTTTCTACCCCAGTTTCCTCAGGATTTTTATCATGAAAGGATGTTGTATCAAATGCTTGTTCAGCATCAATTAAAATAGTATGTTTTCATCTTTCATTTTGTTGATATGATATATGACATTGATTGATATGCATATGTTGAACCATCCTTGCATCCCTGGGATAAATCCCACTTGGTCACCGTAAGGATCTTTCTAATGTAGTGCTGAATTTGGTTTGCTAGTAGTTTGCTTGAGGAATTTTGCATTAATATTCATCAGAGATATTGGCCTGTGGTTTTCTTTTTTTCATGTGCTTTGTCTTGTTTTGGTATCAGGGTAATAATGCCCCTATAGAATTAGTTTGGAAGTATTTCTTCCTCCTCTATTTTTGGAATAATTTGAGTAGTTTGAATAATTTGAGTAGTTTGGTATCAGTTCTTCTTTCAACATTTGGCAGAACTCAGCAGTGAAGCCATAAGGTCCCAGGCTTTTCTTTACTGGGAGACGTTTTATTACAACTTCAATCTCTTTAATTTGTATTGTTCTGTTCAGGTTTTGGATTTCTTTTTGGTTCAATTTTGGTAGGTTTTATGTATTAGGAATTCACTCATTTCTTCCATATTTTCCCATTTATTGGCATATAGTTGCTCATAGTAATCACTAATGATCCTTTGTATTTCTGCAGGATTAGTTGTGATGTCTACTTTTTTATTTCTGACTTCATTTGTATCTTATCTCTTTTTTTCTTAGTCTGGCTAAAGGGTTGTCAATTTTGTTTAACTTTTCAAAACATCATTTTTTGTTTCATTGGTCTTTGTATTTTTTCCATTTCAATTCCATTTATTTATGCTCAGTTCTTTATTATTTCCTTTCTTCTAATTTTAGGTTTGGTTTGGTTTTGCTTTTCTAGTTCTTTAAGATGTATTATAAGATTGCTCATTTGATTTTTTTCCTCCTTTCTGATGTAGGTGATTACAGCTGTAAACTTTCCTCTGAGTACTACTTGTGCTGTATTCCATAGGTTTTGGTATGTTGTGTTTCCATTATCATTGTTTTCAAGAAATTTTTCAATTTCCTTCTAAATTTCTTCATTGACCCACTGATCATTTATGAGCATATTGTTCAATTTTCATGTATTTGTATAGTTTCCAAAATTCTAGTTTTATTCCATTGTGGTTAGAAAAGGTGCTTGATATTATTTCAATTTTTTGAATGTTTTAATACTTGTTTTGTGACCTAACATATGGTCTATCCTTGAGAATAATCCATGTGCTGAGAGAAACAATGTGTATTCCACAGCTCTTGGATGAAATGTTCTGTAAATATCTATCAGATTCATTTGGCCTATAGTGCAGATTAAGTCTGATTTTTCTTATTTATTTTCTGTCTGGAAGAACTCTCCAATGTTGGAAGTGGGGTGTTAAAGTCTCCAGCTATTATTGTATTATTGTAATTCTTCATGTGAGAAGAAAAGCTCATGGTGAAACAGATCTTAAACACAAGCAGAGGAAACTCACACTAGTCCTCCAAAGGAATCAACTCATTTATTCCTTCTTAAAGAAAATAGCCAATAAAGGATATCTTGATACGAGAGAGAAACCAGCAGTAAGAAAAAAACACACACAAAAAAAGGAAAGAAAGAAAGCTGATGAAAGAACAAAAATGAAGACACTTTAAGGAAAAAAAGAAAAGTAAAAAAGAAAGCTGATAAAAGAACACAATGAAGATATTACAAGGAATAAAAAGAAAAGAAAGAAAAGGAAAGGAAGAGATAAAATGAAAAGAAAGATGAAAGAAGAAATAAAGCCAAACCTTTCATTTAGTAGGTCAAATTACCCTGGGAGGTAAAACAAAACAAAACTTTGAGCTGGGGACTTTGGGGAAGGTGATTCTTTGATGAATGCTTAAATTGGGTACTCTGGTGTGCCATCCAGACACACGATCAGGACCCAGGCACTAATTTCCCAGTTGCCCAAAGCATTGCCTGTAGGCAGCTCAAAGCTGAGTCCCTATCCAAGAATTTTCCATCACCACAGAATCTTGCCTTTTAAAAATACATACTCCATCTCTGAGGACGCCCTTATCTATGCATGGCCATAAATCCTTGCCCCACTCTTGCCTAAATTCAGGCTATCTCTAAGCATTGGCATTCTCTAGGGAGTAAGCTATGGCCTCTATTACAACTGTACCATGTTTCAAATTGGGCATAGTTTTCTCTCTGTCCAGTACTTTTTCCTTCATTCACCGATAGGTATTTCTAAGACCACTCCCTTATGGGGATCTTGTATGCAAATCTTCATCACTGAGTCCACCTGTTGGTGTTAGAAGCGGTCTGAGAAAAAAGACCTAAAAGAGGACTCTAGAGCTGGATCACCAGCTGTTCAGTGGACAAGGAGAATCTTATCACTAATGGTAAGTTCACCATAAGTCATCTATGGCTAGTGGGAGTTGGTGTAATTTCACAGGTGATTGGAAGGTTCAGGGGAAGTAGTCTATTGCAGCATACAAAGTGTGCATTGAAGAAAGACAATGAAAAGTTGAAACGGTGATTTATCACTGATAAGGCTAAGTGTGGAAGCCAGAAGGACTCTTAAGCAGCACACAAATAACTTCATTTTCTGACAACATAAGCCACAAAACACCCGAGTCCTTGAACTGAATTATAAGGGCAACAGAACACCACTAAAGATTGAATTATTTAACTTGCCAAGTCAGTTATGTCAAGGTCAGGACCATTATTGGTTAGGAGTAGAACTCTGAGACCAGGGATAGGGATATCTGGGTTGAGGCACTCAAGACCATGAGATTCCTCAGAACCCTCTGGGGTACTTCCTTTAAGTCTCACTTTTCCCTGTCAAAAACTAATGTCACTTTTGCTTGAAAACAAAAAGCATTACATACCGCTCTAGATAAAACCCTACCTCTTCTTCTAGCCTCCGGACTTATAATGCGGGTGTTAGGTTCCAAGACTCTGATGGAGAAGTTCTGGGCCTGTTAAGGGAGAAAAGAGACTGTATCCTGAAGGTGCTGCAAGACCTAGTCAGCATGTTCTGGTGGGGACCAGGAAAGAATGTATGCGACTGGGTCTAGAAAGTGGTAAAACAGGAGTGAAACATAAAGTTGGTTAAGGGAGATTGTTGATATAGTAACATTATCTCGGGGCATAAATTTAGCATCCAGATAAGCTTCTGAGGATTTGGTACTAATGTGCTGCTAGTACAGTCTTGAAAGCCCACTCTCAATGAAATATTTCAGGATTGCTGTGAGAGAGAAAGGAGAAGATTAAGAGACTCAGAGCATTGGCATGCCTGTGTTGCAACACAACACATGTCCAGAAAATGCACCAGCTCAGGAAGACATAGAGGACACTGCGTTTAACGAGGTGGCAGGAATGCAATGCTGAGTGGCACCAGCATCACTAAGAAGCTTAGTAGCTGTGCTCCATAAGCCAGGGCTGACGTTAGAAGATGCAGTTATGGAAATTGGCTTGTTAATGGCAATGAATGAGAGATTTCTATGATAACAGAAGCCAGATGGCAGTCTTAATTATCGTTACAAAATATCTGGCAACTAAGGTAATTGCATTTTGAGAGAAGTCCAAGCTTGGCTCAAAGCAGCTATTGATTTCTCAATCCCCAAGCTGCCAGACTGACACCAACAAAAAGTGGACTACCAAATATTTCAGTCTTTTAAAGAACAGTTCCTCCCATTGCCCATGTCGCACACGATCAGGGAGAACAGCAGATTTGGAGATCCCCCTGAAAGCTGACTTGGAGCCTTACAATAGGTTTTGCTTCACCAGCAAACAGAGAGTCCTTATAGCTTTTGAGAATATCATATATGTCATAGATTGTTAAACTAATCAACTCTTCACCTCTTTTCTAGATGATTTTTTTCCTTTTTAATTATGGTTATTTTTTGTTTCCCACCTGTTCTAGACATAGGAAAATGAACAAGGCACATTGACTCAAAGATTTGGGACTGATACCTGCACAGAATTAATGTTATCTCCTTGAGAAGATAAGGTAGGTACCTTTTTACTGGTATGTGAAGTACTTTTATCACATTAAATGGGTTTATTTTTCATGTGTCTTATGGATACAAGGACATATTATCTCTGAACTACCAAGGCATGGAATACAGTAGACCCCTGTTTATCTTCTACCCTGTATGCTTTCTGCCTTCTTTAAAAGTGCACCAATTTTCAACTGTGGAATGAACCATTACTTCACTTTAGTTTCTTGTATTTTGGTTGGGGCTGATCCTAACCCCATGACAAAGCTGACGTGATAAAGAGCTGACTATCCATCCTGTGTGTCATGTATAGGTGACCCAAATAGAAATATAGGACCCCAGGCAAGGACTATTTACTGGAATAATTAGGAAAATACTTTTTAACTGTGGTTGCAGAGGAGCATCATTTGGGGAATATCTGGATAAAAGAATGAAGACAACAAGGCAAACATAGAGAAGGAGAGATGAAGAAAGGTACTCTATCTCTAGGGCATAATTTGAGCTTTTAGGCTTAGTTATGACTGCAGTTAGTTTTCTCTAGACTTAAAAGTGGACTAGCCAATACATTTTCTATTTGGCTTAAGCTGTTTTGTGATGAATTACAATACATTGCAGCCAAAGATTCTTGACTACCATGTTACCTCTTGTTTCTTATATCATAGACTCCAAATATATTTTTAAATCATTCTGAATATACACGGAAGATGGTTCTAATTATACTCCTTCTTCTAGATAATTTTTTAAAAATAGCATTTTAATTCATTTTTAGAATCAAAATTCTTCGACTTTTGTGTAAGGAAATGCAGATTTGGCTTTTTTGTTTGTGTGTTTGTTTTTGTTGTGTGTGTGTGTGTGTGTGTGTGTGTGTGTGTGTGTGTGTGTGTGTGTCTGTTTTCAGGTTTACTGCTTCCCTTCATCTCTTGATCTCCTGCTTTTCTACTGTCTCTTAACTCTCTCAAATTATCCTTAATTGGCATAAACCTTTCTTCAGAAAATAAGGTGGCTTCATTCTCCTGGGATGTTCTCCCTTTCCATTTGGTTTTCAAACCAGTGTTTCATTTGGAAACACTGTTTCCACAGTGTTCTCACAGCTCAAATAGTGGGCTGGCTGATAGAAATTTAAATAAGCTGTTCACAGTAACCTAGTAGCCTAAGTGAAGTTAAGAAAGAGCCAAGTCTTTGACAATGCCAGAAATAAGACTCTCCTTTATAGGTTTTTCTCTTTCTGTCTTTGGTTTTAAAAAGAAGAAAAAACTGCACCAGATGCCAAATCACTGTATCCAACTTTTAATTTGGCCTCTGTATCACATCAGGTACACATGTTGGCAGTGTCATGAGACTCCCACCACTACTGGCCCAACCTCCACCTGTTCAGTGACTATTTCTAAGCACATTGACTAATCTCTCCTTTCACACACCATGAGAAGCCTCAGTTCTTCTCTTGCTACCACTTTCTAATGCTGCTAAGCTGTTTTCACGTAGATGCCTTCAAGTACTGTGATCTGACTTCACTATTTCCTGCCTATGTCTTCATTTCTTCTCTTTCACTTTCAAAGAATGTACCAAAGTGGGATCTCTACCTTCAGTTCCCTGTAATCTTGTGTTCTATGTCCATGTTGACACTTGGCATCTTCTTTCAATAGTGTCTCATTAACATTATATTTATGCTTTGAATATGTTTTATGTGTAAGGTACCTTTCCCTAATTCCCTAATTCCCAGCACAATTTTGGGACACCCCTTTCTCATTTTAAATTTTACTTTTCAGTTTGGTAGATGAGACCCCTGAGAAGATGTATTTTGTTCACACCATAACTAGAAGTTCCAATTCACAAACAAAGTATTATTAAGCACCAGGGAATAATACCAGCATTTTCTAAATTCACTCATATTTAAAACCTCTGAATAATTAATTTATTTTATTTAATTGTTGCTCTGATCTGTTATTTAAATTGACTCTCTGATTTAGGATCTGGCCTTTAATTTTGTTGAAATTATGTTAGTCTTGGTTTTTCTCACCTTCAAATGATTATCACTTTTTCCAAATTGTTTCTGTTATAAGATTTTATCCTAATATCTGCCAGAATAACTCCATTAAATACACCTTTCATCACTATAACAAGTGACTTTCTCAAATATCTTGAGTAACGCTGTTTACCTGCAAAACAAAAGCCAGTTATAGACATTGTATTGACTTCTCTAATGTGTTCTAAGTTTTTAAATCAAATACCATACTTAAAATATTAGAAAATGTTATTCTTCTCCAATGATCTTAAAAGAGAAGAAAAGTAATTGAAATGAAATACAAAGTGGAATTTTGTTGCTTAAAAATTCCACAAAATATATCCAACTTCCTTTGAGTGAGTTGTGTATCTTCTCTGTAATCTATCTCTTATAATCTTGACACTGTGCTTTTGAGAATGACACTGTTTTATTTACTCTTCAATTCTCCAAGCTGAAAAATGGCATAACATTCCCTAATCATCACTTTTCCGTCGATACTCAACACTCAGCTAAAACATCTATTACTTTGTGAAGGCTTTCGTTTTCCCACCCCCAGACAGATTGAAGGATCTGTTAATACTCTTCTGTTTCACTATAACAATCTGTCTTTAATTCCATGATACTATATATCATATTGAAGAGTTATTGTTGATTTACTTGTCTGTCTTTGCCTTAAGACTTGAATGCAGGAAATATTGTTTTTATCTCTGTCCATCCTACATATTATATTTTCTGATAATAGGTATATGTTGAATGAAGACCAAAAGGAAGGGCTCAAGATCTTTTTAAAAAAAGTATTGCATTTGCAGACTGATAGGTGAAACATGAAGCAAATGAGTAGAAAGTAAAGAGAAAATATCATCCTGAAGTATCTTGGAAAAATGAAACAGTTTACATCTTGACACATGTCTCTATTATATCCTTTACTATTGAACAGTACTGAACAATAGACTCAGGTAAACTAAAAGAAAGAGCAGATGATCATGGTAAGATTACTGAGTGTGCATGTGGCAGACATTCCCAGGGACAGATATAAATATGCATTAATGTGAGGACAGATAGCTGAGTCAGAAATGGAAATGTGTACAGTGAGTTTTTTATGCTGAAACAAGGTCCAATGAATCAGCAATAGATGTAGAAATAATTTGTAAGCACAGAGAACTGCTAATTTTCAAAGACTGCATAATTAAAGGAGACAAATGTAAGGTAATCAATTATTATCTAATGTATGTTCTTCTCACTTTTGACAAAAATAAATAAAACTAGGCAGCATTATCTGCAAAATGAATCTAATCAGGTAGAGGTAGGGGTATAAACACAGTCATCAAGCAAATGGATCTGCAGGAAACTCTAAGGACTCAGATAAAGAAGAAAGGGGGATCAAGGGATTCACTAGGAATATGAACATCATGAGGGGAGATGAGTTAATATGTGCTTTAAAATTTGGCATTCCAAGAGCAATTAGGGTTTTCATTTTAGTCCCCCCACTAAGTTCTCATGTGATTTTGACAAGTCAGTAGTCTTCTTTGATCCTCCCTCTTTTGATGTGTAAAAGGAAAATGCTGATTAGACTGCAGCTGAATCTTAACCATATGACAGTTTTCCTTTTTTGGGTGTTCTTCAAGAACATGGTACTATGATTTTCCTGATTTATATGGATGCCATACCCTACCACAATTCCTGGTCCACAGTAAAAGTTGAATAGGGGTTTTTAAGTAGGAAATAATACACTTACTTTTGGTTTCATTTTTTATGTTTTGAAGTTAATAGCCATAAGGTTACGAGTATGACTTGTCCTCTATTTAATGCGATTTGAAGGAAAACAGGAAATTCCTTCCTTCTCCCAACTAAGAGCTCAGAGAAGCTCTTCACTGAACAGCTCACAATGGGGAATTTTGGCTGAAAATTTCTGAAACTAGATACCTTAATAAGAAACTTATGTTTACCGCACCAGCATACTGTAGTTGGTAAACAAATGTCATTCTGGCTTATACCATGTTGGATCACAGGTTAAAGTTGGAAGGTATTATTGCCTCTTGGTGGGCATGTCTATATGAGCTCAGGAAAGCATTGGAGAAGAGAAAAAAAAAAGTCCCTCCATAGGTTTTGAGCCTAAGCAGTTTCCTAATCTGCTTATTAAAGAGTCCCAAATTAATTTTTTACTAAGGACCCCAAAATTAGTTCTTTATCTTTAGTGCAACTATTAATAAAATGGCATCCTGAGTCCTACTTTGCAATTGTTGTATAATTCCCTCAAGGCTATGTCAAGAAAGTTTTGCTGTAATACATCCAGATTTTAGCTTAACCTTATTACCATTTTGAAGTTTGAATGAAATAATAAATGCTAGGTATCATGTATAATGCCTAGTACTTAGTAGGCATTCAATATAAGATAACTATAATTATGAAGAAATACGTTATCATTTTATTTTACAAAAGGAAATGGAATCTCATAGTCAGAGGTAAACTTTGTGTGGTTAATGTTCTTCTCACTTCCCTACACATTTTCCATATTTACATATATGATTTTATTACAAAATATTTTGCAAAATGAGAAATGTCCTTTAAGTGATTTAATAAACTTTATCAGTGTTTTTTTATTGCATCAATATTTTGTGACAGTGAAAAGTTATATCAGCCACAAATCCTATATTAATACTCACCTTTTCACTAGCAGACCACATGGTAACTTCCAGATTGGATTCCTCTGAAGACCAGGTAAATGAACTCAAGCCTATGCTTCATCCCAGTTTTATGATGATAGCCTGCTCTTCCTTGGGAAGGCAAGAGGAGGAATTTGAATGGCATCTCTGTTGGTGGAAGAGAGGGAATGATAAGAGTGCTTGTACATGATTCTTTGTAAGTTATCTCCCTGCTACCTTTCTTTTTCTAAAGCATCCCATATAGAACTACAAGATTAATCTTTGCAAACACAGTTCAAATCATGTTTTTTTTTTGTTTTCTTTTTTTCTGTTTAAAATCTTCACCAGCAAATCAGAGCTAGGCGAATAAACTTTTAGCTCACAGAATTAAGACAGACTTTGAGTTGATTATCATTAGGGATCTATTCATCCCACCAATTATTTGGCACGGAAATCTATACGTGTATTTATCCCATTGTCTGACTTCTCTGGGACACTTAGAGGGGCAGGAAACTTACTACCTACTCTGTGTATGTCCTGTTTTGTTTCTGATAATGTCCTCACATTTTGTTCCAAAATCTGTCTCTTTGCTGCTGCTGGAGAGCCATACGAAATAAATCATATTCCTTTTCTATGTATGAGAGATCAGTATTTTGGACATCATAGATCTTCTAAACCTCATTTCTCCTTTTAATTTAGACATTTCTCCAGCCAATTTTTGTCCTGCAGTCCTTACCCAAGCGTCAAGTCTCCCTCTAAGAAGGTTCTTTTCATAATCCTTGCCCCAGTCTCTTCTCCTAGAGAGATGTAATTTCTTCCCTGTCCTTACCTCCTGAGTGTAGTACTCCACTTTAGGGACCTCTGCCTATGCTTATTACTTTCTACCTTTATTTATAGAAACATTTTACAAAATGTTTCCATGCAACAATATTCTCACAAGTTATCAATAGCAGTTAGTTGTGGGGAATAGGGGTGGGGGGTAGCCCATAAAAAAACATACATTTATTTCCTAACCATAAAATGGATATTGGTTACACAGAATCCTCAGAATACTGAGAGGATTTTCAAATTTTGAATATGCAAGGGTAGATGAAGAGTGTGCTGTGTATTTTTTTCTAAAATAACTTGATCATAGAATCGTGGGTTTCATGTAATTGGATTTCTTGTGGTACGCTCTTTTGGCTCTGTTGACTAATAGTTATGCTAACAATGTCTCCTCTCTACTGTTTGATTAGAAAGTCATTAATGGCCTCAGCACATGTTTTATATAGCTTTGCAACTGCCATGGTGACTTCCCATTGCCAAGTACTTGGTAAATATAAAAAATGTTTGAATAATCAAGTGATTAATGTATTATTGGGCAACTGATGAGTTTGCCATCTTTGTTGAGTTTTCACAGGGGTGAGATTTTCTTTACTGTTAAAAATATATTTATGAAAATAAAACTAATCCTTCTCTTTTAACCTTCTCTTGCTGTTTTCTTCTTGCTCATTCTCATTGTACTACCCTTTTAGACACAACAAATATCTGAGTCTCTACTAGATGCCAGATGATGTAGTCAATATTTCGCATGCATTATGCCCCTTAACACTTTTGATTGTTCTATGACATAGGGATTATTATCCTAATTTGCAGATGAGCAAAATTAGATTCAGAAAAATTAAGTGAATTTCGTAAGGTACTACAGCTAGTAAATATCATGACCAGAATTCAAACCACAGAATATCTAAATCCAAATTTCAGGCACCTGCTTGCCAAATCATTCTACTAAAGTATGCAACTATTCTCTTTTTGTGTGTGAGAGTTGAACATACAGAAGCATGGGTCCCTAATAAAATGTGAGATGAATGCCTTCACCCACACAAATTATTGAATTCTCGGCTCTCAAACAGTGATACGTGAAATCAAACATTCAACTAAGATAGCTCATTCCACTTCTCCCTAAATTTATTTTTCATTTCCAACTTTCTCCAGGGACTAGATTAAAGGTCATGTGGAATCATGTGGATGAAGAAATTTTCCTGCCAAATTAGCTCCTCCAGGTTGTCAGACACTCTTGGGTAAATGGTAAGCTTATTAGGAAGCTGCATTACATTTGTCACTATATGGGCTTTTCAATTCATTGCAAATTTCTTGTTCTAAGAGGAAGTCTCTAGTTTATGAAATTCTTAAAAGCACTCAAATTGTGATTAACATACTAATCATAATTGTAAATAGCTGAGGAGGCCGGGTGCACTAGCTCATGCCTAGAATTCCAGAACTTTGGGAGGCCAAGGCAGGAGGATTGCTTGAGCTCAGGAGTTCAAGATAAGCCTGGACAACGCAGGGGGAACTGGTCTACAAAAAATCAAAAAATCAATTAACAGGATGTGGTGGCATGCACCTGTAGCCCCAGCTACTTGGAAAGCTGAGGCAAGAGGATTGATTGAGCTGGAGAGTTTGAAGTTGTGAAGTTGCTATGATCTTGACGCTGTACTCCAACCTGGTAGTAGAATGGGACCCTGTTATTTATATATATATATATATATATATAAAATAAATATGCGTGTGC
Organism: Papio anubis; assembly: GCF_008728515.1. Classification (NCBI taxonomy): domain Eukaryota; kingdom Metazoa; phylum Chordata; class Mammalia; order Primates; family Cercopithecidae; genus Papio; species Papio anubis. The sequence continues at coordinate 84,291,340 of NC_044989.1, forward strand.
ATGTGTATTTACAGTAGAATGATTATAATCCTTTGGGTATATACCCAGCAATGGGATTGCTGGGTCAAATGTTATTTCTAGTTCTAGATCCTTGAGGAATTGACATACTGTCTTCCACAATGGAAGAACTAATTTACACTCCCACCAACAGTGTAAAAGCATCCCTATTTCTCAACATCCTCTCCAGCATATGTTGTTTCCTGACTTTTTAATGATCACCATTCTAACTGGCGTGAGATGATATCTCATTGTGGTTTTGATTTGCATTTCTCTAATGACCAATGATGATGAGCATTTTTTTCATATGTCTGTTGGCTGCATAAATGTCTTCCAAACACATGTTCTCACTCATAAGTAGGAATTGAACAATGAGAGCTCATGGACATAAGGAGGGGAACATCACACACGGAGGCCTGTCGGGAGGTGGGTGGCTAGGGGAGAGATAACATTAGGAAAAATACCTAATACAGGTGATGGATTGATGGGTGCAGCAAACCACCATGGCATGTGTATACCTATGTAACAAAACTGCAAGTTCTGCATATATACCCCAGAACTTAAACAATAATAATAATAATAAATACATATGTAATAAGTTAATGGAACTATTTAAAATTAGTGAAACTCTTAAAATTATATATTATTAAATATTATGAATAACCTATTAACCCATAATTAGGAATATCAAACACATATATTTTGTTTTTAGGAAGACTTTTAATGACAATTTATATTAGCTCTGTTAGAAAACTGCAGCACAGAGTGAGTGGCATGTCAACAGTACTAGAGCTAATAACAGAATAAGTGAAATATAGTCAGAGTTTTGAACTCTGTAAACTTTCTCTACCTAACACAATGAAAAATATAGGAGTTAGAGAGATGGAAAGAAAGTGATTGGTTCATGCTGTTGGTTGAAGGAAATTTAATGTTATCTTTCCTGCCTTATGTGAATAAAATGTTTTATGATTATTTCAGACTTACTGATATTTGATTTATCAGAACATTACATCAACACCTCAAAATTCAAATCACATATGATAGGAATGATGTTTGAGATTTAAAGGGAGAAATGGGCATGGCAATGTTATTATACATACCAATTATTCTGAGAAAAGTGGTTTGGGCTATTTCTTCAGCATAAAAGTCTTTGTTTTTCCATTAACACCTGGTGACACCATTCCTCTGTCCACACAGAATTGCTCCAGAAATAGCTCTTGACCTGTATTGGTCCATTCTCATGCTGTTAATAAAAACATACCAGAGACTAGGTAATTTATAAAGGAATGAGATTTAATTGCCTCACAGTTCAACATGGCTGAGAGGCCTCAGTAAGCTTGCAATCATGGCAGAAGGGGAAGCAAATACATCCTTCTGCACATGGCAGCAGGAAAGAAAAGTACTGAGCAAAAGGAGGAAAAGCCCCTTATAGAACCATCAGATCTCACAAGAACTCACTCACTATTATAAGAACAGCATCATGGGGTTAACCACCTCCATGATTCAATTACCCCCCCCAAGGTCACTCTAATGACACGTGGGGATTATGGAAACTACAATTCAAGATGAGATTTGGGTGGGGACACAGCCAAACTATATTATTCCACCCTTGCCCCTCCCAAATATCATGTCCTCACATTTCAAAACACAATCATGGCTTCCCAACAGTCCTTCAAATTCTTATCTAATTCCAGCATTAACCCAAAGGTCCAAATCCAAGGTCGCATCTGAAACAAGGCAACTCCCTTCCACCTATGAGCCTTTAAAATCATAAATGAGTTAATTATTTCCTAAATACAATGGGGTACAGGCATTGGGTAAATACCCCCATTCCAAATGAGAGAAATTGGTCAAAATGAAGGTGCTACAGGAGCCATGAAATTCCAAAATCCAACAGAGCAGTCATTAAACCTTAAAGTTCCAAAATGATCTCCTTTGCCTCCATGTCTCACATCCAGGTCACACTGATGCAAGAGGTAGGCTCCCATGGCCTTGAGCAGCTCTGCCCCTGTGACTTTGCAGGGAACAGCCCCCTTCCAGGCTGCTTTCACAGGCAGATGTTGAGTGTCTTCAGCTTTTCCAGATGCAGGGTGCAAGCCTTCAGTGGATCTAGCATTCTGGGGTCTGAAGGATGGTGGCTTTCTTCTCACAGTTTCACTAGGCAGTGCCCCAGTGGGGACTCTGTGTCAGGGCTCCAAAAGTACATTTTCCTTTCACACTACTCTAGCAGAGGTTCTCCATGAGGGCTTCTCCCCTGCAGCAAACTTCTGCCTGGACATCCAGGCGTTTCCATACATCCTTTGAAATCTAGGCGGAGGTTCTCAAACCTCAATTCTTGTCTTCTGTGCACCCACAGGCCCAACACCATATGTATTCCACCAAGGGGCTTGAATCCTCTGAGGCAATAGTCTGAGCTTTATGTTGGCCCCTTTTAGCTACAGTAGGAGCTGAAGCAGCTAGGATGCAGGGCATCATGTCCTGAGGCTGCATAGAGCAGGAGGTCCCTGAGGCCAACTCAGGAAACCATTTTTCTCTCCTAGGCCTCCAGGCCTGCAATGGGAGGGTCCACTGTGAAGGTCTCTGAAATGCCCTGGAGACATTTTCCTTGTCTTGGTAATTAACATTTGGCTCCTCATTACTTATGCAAATTTCTTCAGTGAGCTTGAATTTCTCCCCAGAAAGTGGAATTTTCTTTTCTGTCACATTATCAGGCTGCAAATTTTCCAAACTTTTATGCTCTGCTTCCTCTTGAACACTTTGCTGCTTAGAAATTTATTCTGCCAGGTATCCTAAATCATCTCTCTCAAGTTCAACGTTCCACAGATCTCTAGGGCAGAGTCAAAATGCAACCAGTCACTTTAGCAAAAGTGGCCTTTACTCCAGTTCCCAAAAAGTTTCTCGTCTCCATCTGAGACCACCACTGCCTGGACTTTATTGCCCATATAACTATCAGCATTTTAGTCAAAGCCATTCAACAAATCTCTTTGAAGTACCAAACTTTCCCACATGTTCCTGTCCTCAGAACCCTCCAAGTCTTTAGGAAGTTCCAAATTTTCCCACATCTTCCTGTCTTCTCCTGAGTCTTTCCAAACTGTTCCAACCTCTTCCTGTTACCCAGTTCCAAAGTTGCTTTCCCATTTTCAGGTATCTTTACAGCAGCTCTCCACTACCCAGTACCGATTTACTGTATTAGTTTGTTCTCACATTGCTAATGAAGACATACCTGAGACTAGGTAATTTATAAAGGAAAGAGGCTTAATTGACTCACAGTTCAGCATGGCTGGGGCACCTTATGTCACTTACAATCATGGTGGAAGGGGAAGGAAACACGTCCTTATTCACATGGTGGCAGGAAGGAGAAGTGCTGAGCAAAAGGGGGCAAAGCCCATTATAAAATTATCACATCTTGTGAGAACTCACTCACTATCATGAGAATAGCATCATGGGGGTAATCACCCCCATAATTCAATTGCCTCTCACCAGGTTCACACCAGGACACGTGGGGATTATGGGAACCAAAATTCATGATGAGATTTGGGTAGGGACACAGCCAAACCATATCATGATCCAAAAATTAGCAGTTGATAGGAGGACCTTTAAAACATAAAGTTGTTTTAATTGAGAGTTTTCCCTAATAGGTGAGATACTGGCTAAAAAGTCTATTTCTCTTCAAGTGTTTAAATATGGGTTGCCATATCAGGTATATATCACCTCAATAATATTTCATAACCCTGATATGTAAGATTCAAGAATTTATTTGATGGTGGGACACTGAACACTGATGCTCAGATGCGGTTAGCTAGGTTCTCAAGCTCTTTGTGGATTGGCTAATTTGAGTTATTTCTATTCACTCTGTATGTTGTCTGTTGCCTGGCCCCAGGGTGGTATGGTAGGTGCATGTGAGAGTCAAATACTTAATTAGCTGCTCAAGATGGGGAACTCACCTGCCCCTAGCCAGGGCCTCAACACTGGGTCAAAACAACATTTAAAAAGAGAGAAAAACTATTGTGTAACAACTAATTCCAAAATTTCACTGGCTTAAAATAATGAGCTTTACTTCCTGCTCATGCAGCTTTGGATTGTCTCCAGGAGTTCTGCTGATCTTGGCTGAGCTCTTCTGGGCTTGGCTCCATGCCACCTGTTTACTTCAGGTCTGTTTCATATGCATCTCATTCTTTGGGGATCTGAAGGACACTCGGTATATGAGCTCACGGCTACAGCAGAAGCACAAAAGGGCAGGTCCAGTCATGTAAGTATTTTTGAAGCCGCTCCTTTCATTGTATCTGCCAATGTCCCATTGACCAAAAGTGGGCATACAGCAGAGTCCAAAAGCAAAGGACAGAAATATGTATACCATGCCTCTAGTTGGAATAATTTGAATGTCATATGGCAAAGGATATAGATACAGGGAGAGTGAGGAACTGGGAACCATAATTCAATCTATCACAGATGAAAAAGACAGAAGAGGAGGAGAGAGATTGAAGACAGAATTGGTGATTGTTGGAAAGGATAAGTGCAGGAATAGGAAGATGCAGAGCTTCACCAGGTGATGCTCATGAAGAAGCACCAATGGAAGAATTTCAGAGTCTCCTAATGAGATGAAAAGGTAACATACTCAGTCATTGTGTATTCTGCATGACCTTTTAAACCCAAGATTCCTGTGGTTCTTCCATACTTAAGTCTTGGCATTATTATCTTCCTTGGTTATCTTGAGGAACAGTATCCAGCATGAGCTTTCTGTTTCCGTGTTTCTTAGTGCAGCTTTTCTTATTAAAGACCATGGTTGACACAACCTTCAGATTCTATATTTCAGCTCGAATTTCTAGTCCCTTTTGTCAGTGAAGAGGATAAGAGAAAATAGAAAAGAATTGCATTTGTTGGCATTTTTGGGGGGTCCCTTCATTTGTATTCTCTCTTCATTTATCTCTGTACTTCCTGTCAGTCAACACTGTTAGCCTTCCCCAGTTTTCCTTTCTGTCAATGACTTCTTTCCTCTCATCCCTTCTTACTCCCTCTCATGTTTTCTATCTTTCTGTTCTTCCAGATCATTTTTAACTCAATCCCTATTTTTTTATGCCTTTGTCCCTTCATGCACTCCATTGTAGCTTACTTCTTACTATTCCTCCAACTCCATTTATTTTATCTTACTTTTTCCCCTTCCTCCTTCCAAAAGGGCCTCCTAAAAAGTTAAGTTGATTAAATAAAATCATTAGAGTTACTTTTAACATTGCCATTTTCCATCATTATAAATGTTTTAAGGGTTTCTTGCAGTGGGGTGATAGTTTCTTGTTCTCCTAAAGTACAGAAGGACTATCTGGTCTCTGCTTAACTTTAGCCACTTATCATTAAGAGAAACGAATGTCCCTGCAGTAGCTGCCTAACCAGATTGCAGTTCTGCTGGGCTGCAGCTACTGGAGGGAACATTTTAAATCACAGCAAACTTTAAAGTATGAGGCTGGGGAGACAAGGTCAAAACAATCCTAATTTCCCAGGTGAGTGTTGGCATCACAAAAAAAAAAAAAAAAATCAAACAAAGGTGATTATGACCTTAATTGGTCTTCAGGGCTAGATTACAGAGAATCACCATAACTTCAGAAAAGCTTTAACCCTCACCACTCCCATGTATTTTCCAGGGAGAAAGTCTCTTCCTGTTACTGGCTGTCCTTACAGAAAAACAAGCTTTTATTATTCCCTTGGACCAGGGACTTTTCATATTCAATCTCACAGGCAAGCTACAGCTCTTTCTGCTATAACAGAGCCCTGTAATTACAGTTATTAATCTTAAAAGCACGGGCTCTAATTTAAAAAGTTTCTTGTAATCTGAAAGTCTTTCAAAATATAATGGAGCAAAAAATAAATCATTTTCTGCAAGTGGCGTCTATGCTTGGTAAATGCTGGCAGTAAGAGGGATATAAACATATTCCCCAAACAGGTACCATAAACTGGGAAATGACACAGTGTCAACCATAAACATGTCTTTACCATAGCCTTGACTAAAAATCTTCTCACTCACAAACCTGAGAGAAGCCTTTCAAATGCTATTTCAAAAAGCAAATCAATAAACCTGCAGAAAGTCTAGCTGCCCTGAAAAGTTTCTGCCATATCTCCATATCTGCTGCATTTTCCAGCATCATTCCCTCTCCTCCTTTATCACTCCCTTTCTCTCCAGTCACTGCTCCATCACTGGGATGAGACAAGAACCCCTCGGTACCAATCAACATAGTGCAGGTCTTCTCTGAAGAAAAGCAAACCCTTTTTCCTAAAGTATTTCACAAGCTGCCTGACCGCCTACTCTATTCTATGTAATGAAGACATATATATATATTTTTATATATATATAAAATATATGTAATTTTATATGTATTATATATAATATATGTGAAAATATATAAATATATATAAAGATATATAAATATATATATCTTTCCATATTTATATATGGAAAGAACAGAATAGGGACTCTGGGGGGGATGAGTGCAAAGTGACTTCCTCTCATATGCTTTTGTCTCATCTTGGCTCCTTGACTAGTCATCCTGCTTACCTAGTCAGTCCTATCATTTCACTAAGTGCTTATCCGCCTGAGCTAACTGTCTTGAATGTGATTCCTTGCTGGCTTCCATTCCATTCCAAATTGGGCACATTATTTTTCAGAATCTTCTCCTTTCTATATTTTGGGTATACTCATTCTTCAATTCTTACCCCGCAACAATATTCAGCCTTCTCATATAGCTGATAGTTGTTCATACTGTGTTGTGACAGCATGCATTCGCATCTTGATTAGACAATTCATGATGAGGAGGCAGTGGGACATTGTCATTATAAATGACAGAGTAGAGCTTTCAGAATCTTCAAAGCCAACATGCTGTGCACATACTGACTTTGTTACACTGTCTACCTCCTAACACTTGCTGAGGAATGATAAAATGCAGAAACACTGAATTCACTGTATGTATATTTGGAGGTGGTGGGGAAGAGAGGAAACTGAAAAATCAGTAAGATCAGCTGTTTAGGAATTGTGTGACTATGGTAAGATCTTAAAATCTTTGTCTAAAGTAACTGAGATACAAGACTCTTGAGTTTATATCTCTAATGAGATAACATTGACGGAGACTTATATCACTGCCTGGACTTTATGTGAGGGTTTGCTTAATAAATTAATAAATAAGCATCTCTTGTCCTGGAGCAGATACAAGCACTGGCACTAATATAAAGGAAAGACCGTGCCATGAATCAGGAAAGGAGTTTTTAATTTGATAATACATGATAGCTAATTATTAAATGCTAAAGTTTAATTTTGGTGTATTTCAGTGGATAATAGATTGACATTTAAAAAATGGAATGATTATGGTATTTCATTGGGGAGCATTTTTCTCATAGAATGAATAAAAACAAAATATGATAAACAGTTTTGCAGATGGAAGAAGTTTAATGATATTTTGAAGTCATTTTGTTTGTACCCTAGATAATAAGCATGAGATTTAGTATGGATTTGTTTGATTTCCTTTTCCATCTGCAACAAACCTCAGCTAACTAGATATGTTGATTTTAGTCTTTTCATTTATATTGTAATTCAGATTAATATTAAAGTTCTCATTTATAATCTCATACATCGAATATATCTACCTCGTTTTAATTCATTTTTGTTTCTTCTTATTTCTGTACTCGATTTTTTTTGAGATTCTTTTTTTAACCCCTTAGCTGAGAGTAACAAATTTTTTGACAATTGTTTTAATGAACAATGTAATATTTCCTCAACACTAGTAATTTGACATCTTATTTTTTTCTCTTAGAATTTAATTACCTTTCCCTTTTGGTAAAGATTTCATCTAAATTTGTCAAGGACTTAAATAATAATATTTGTTCAAAATATTTCTTTTTTTTTTTTAGTTACTCCCTCAAAAGGGTAAGCATAGTATCATAGATAAAACACAAGGTTTAACCTCTGATTAACTCTGAATCTTAGTTCTGTTGCTTACAAAATGCATGGTCTTAGTTATTTCAACACCATTCTGTTAACTTGTCTGTCAAACTGAGCAGATATAATGCTTGTCCTAATCTGACAAGATTTGTGACAAAGCGATAAATTAAAGTTGTTAAAATTACATTACAATTACAAACTAGTATATGCCTGTCCATATAAACTTATTATAGGACATAAACTTATTAAATAACAGCTGTTTCAATTAATATATCTGTATATATAAATGATTTTTTATTGACTCATAAGGCATTTATGGATCTCACTTTTTATTGTAATTATTGTGATCATCAACTATCAACATGTTTAATAAGTTCAAAATTCAAACTTTTCCAAAAATGGGTTTTTCCCCCATATTATGGGATAGATAATCATTATAGTCATAGAACCTCAGGATACTCAGAGAGATAAGAACATGTGGACACCAAGAACTCAGCTTTTTAGGTGAGGAAAAAAATAAACCCACTGAGGTCAAAAAATTTACCAAAGGTAATTGTTACAAGCCCAAATGTTTCTTACTCAAATTTATGTGTTGAAGTCCTAACCCTCACTACCTCATAATATGATTGTATTTGGAGGCTTGCTATTTATTTATTTCTTTAGAGACAGACGTCTCACTTTATTACTCAGGCTAATCTTGAACTCCCGGCCTTAAGTGATCCTCCTGCTGTGGCCTCCCAAAGTGCTGGGACTACAGGCATGAGCCAGCATGCCTGGCTGAGATAGGCTCTTTAAAGAGGAAATTGAGTTAATATGAGGAATTAGGGTGGTGAATAACCCACTGTGACTGTTATCCTTACAGGAAGAGGAAATTAGGACAGTGTAGCAACAGTGTAAAATCAGATGAAGAAGACAGTCATCTACAAACCAAGGAGAAAGCCCTCAGAAGAAACCAAGCCTGCCAACACCTTCAACTCAAACTGCAGCCTCTAGAATTGCAAGACAAATGTCTGCTGTTTAAACTACTCATTCTCTGTGGTACTTCATTATGGCAAACTTAGCAAACTGGTACACTGATTTAAAGCAGAGGCAGACTAAATCTCAGGTATCTCCAATCCTTGCTCAAATTTTGTTTTTAAAAATATTCTCTAATTAAGGAAATAGTAACTTAAGTGACAAAACAAATAGGAAAGCAGTTAGCAATTATAGAGTGAAGAAAATGCCCTGAAGGAAATATTATTTTAGGATGACATCAAGTCAGATGCTACAGTTTAGCTAATGTAGACATTAACTAATAACTGTAAATGTTCATAGTTGACCCAGGTCATGAAACTTGCCTAGCAAAAACAAAATATTATTTGAATTCTGGACTATCTGAGTAGAATTGCATTGCAAAAAAAAAAATGTGTGCTGTCAATAGGGACAGCAGTGTGAAAGAAAGCAAAACCTAGAAGTTATTAGACAGCCAATCATAAGTCCTATGAGATGGCTAATCCTAAATAGTCAAATCAGGGTCATGAGTTTGGTGTTCAGTGAGTTTCTTATAAAATTGTAATAATAAAACTTGAGTCAACGTGTGCTTCTGCATTCAAAACTACGATTAGAGTTCTACTCTCTAAATGCATTTCTCCAAACATCCTCTCATTCATAAGCCTTCCACAACCTTTATGTTTGAAATTAAGTCTTTTTATAGCTTTTACTTGCTTTAAGTGCCATTCAGCTTAAATAAAGCCAAATATTTAAAAATAATGGATTTCATCTCACAAGCTGCTATAGTCACTTAATTCGCTCACTAATTCAGGGACATTCTCATAAAAATAATTTATTTTGATATTTTAACATATATACATACTGCAGCTCAATAATGCCTACTAAAAAACACATTTTCTGGGATACCAAAAAAAAAGTATCATTATTTTAGACCTTAAACAGCCTATAAATGACACAAATAAATGGTTTTATTTAAATACATTGACATAGTTACAAAAGACAGTTTGCGAGTTTGCATAACCTATGTAATTTATGCAGTATTAATTTCTAAAAGTCAGCTGTAGAACTTGGTACTATACTTAGATTTGCTTTCTGTATTGATAAATATTGAAATTGCAATTCTCAGTTAGCATTTGAAATAAAGATGATCCTGAAGGTTCTATAATGGCTGTTTGAGCTCCTCCCTCTCAAATCTGTGTGCACTGTGCTGGGAATTCACACTTAGATATTATGGTGAATCAATTTGTAAGGAAGTCAACTTTATTTCACTTGGATGAACTAATTTTATTTTAAATGAATGTATTAGAAAATTTGCTCAGAAAGTACTGATATATATTACATTTTGAAAAAGAATATATTAAATCTTTCCATTTGGTAATGCAGGAAAACTACTTACAAATCTGCTGAATTCATGGACATGTTTTAAGAATAATCCTATTTGAAAAATAGTTTGATTATAGGCAGTGGATCAACACCTTTCTGGACCTCATAAGACTTCTCATTATTATGGCTACTTTTGCCTCAGTAAGTCAACTAAAGCAATTATATTCTGAAATACAAGAATTTTTCCCATTGTTTTGCTCGTTTGTTCTTTTTAAACAAAAACTAGTAACATTATAATGAATGAGACAATAAAAATTATGTAATATTTATAAAAACAACAACATGGGAAATTTTAACCACTACAACACAAATAAGCAACCAGACAAAATAGTTTGTCAACTATTTTGACAAATCAAAATAGTTTTTTGCTTAAAGTCCAGTTTTTTAAATTAGACCAACACATTTTATTGTAGGCATAAACAATACTTTCCTGCAAGAACAATTACAATTGAAAAAAAAAAATGCTTCTATAAGTGGAACACAGAGACCGTTAGCTCGTGGTTAAGAGCTGAGTTTGCTTCAGTTAAATTTTGGAAATTTGTGTTCTCTTTTTGACCTAGAGACTATAAACTCCTAGAAAAATAGAAGCTTTTGAAAATACTTTCTCATAGATTCCACAGTACTTAATAAAGACTTGAGTGACCAGAGGACTAACTAGGCACAGTTTAATGTTTCTTACTAGAAACACTATCTGTGAAGTATTTCCCAACATGTTTGTCTACATTTATCCACTGACCCTGGCACTGTTTGACAGCCCTGTGTGATCCTAGGAAATTACAGTAGCCCAAAACTCTGGTTTTGGTTCATAGAAAGTAAGGTTCAGATTACAGCTTTACCCTTTCTCTTCCCATGTGATTTTGAGTAAGTTACTTAACTCCACAGTTCAGACTGCATTGGGGGCTCCTCAGAAAACTCAGAGGAATACTCCAAGATATTTTTATTTTCCAAGAAAAGCACAAGGATACTCAACATCTGTCAGAATCAGGGTAATTACTAGTTTAAGTTACTTCACAGTTTCAGCATTAGATCACATGCCATTCTTTTCTATGATATATCTTTTCTGAATCTGTGTATGATATAATTCAAAAACAAAAGCAAACACCAAATCTATGTGATGTGTGAAGACCAAGATAGAGCAGAAAATGACATTGATGAATCCAACCTGATTCTGAGCTATGGGAGTTGGGAAGTGGCTGTTATCTAAGATGCTGAAATTATTTTCCTTTTCATTCGTATGTATTTTTTTAATCACCTACTACCTTTTTAGAACATAAACACTTAAATTGTTTAGACCTATAACTACTTAATAAATAAAACTACTAGGAATTTATTTTGACCTTGCAGCCATGAAAATATTAATGAATCACTAAGAATACTGTGACAAGAACATTTAAAAATCAATAACTTCAAACCTCAGTTTCTTCATCTACAAGAGGAAGCAGTGCCAACATTAAAAATTATCATGGGGCTTAAATCAAGAAACTTTTCTACAATGCCTGAAGCATGCAAATATATTTTTTGTGATTTTATTGTGTTTCACATTATTGCTTTTCACAGATATTGCATATTTTACAAATTGAAGGTTTGTTTGTGGCAACCCTGAGTTGAGCTAGTGTATCAGTGCCCATTTATTAACAGTAAGTGTTCACTTCAAGTCTCTGTATCACCTCTTTGTAATTCTTAGATTATTTCAAACTTTTTCATTTGTATTTTATCTGTTATGGTGACCTGTAATATAAGATCTTTGATGTTATTATTGCAATTGTTTTGGAGTACCATGAATCATGCCTAAACAAGACAGCAAACTTAATCAATAAATGTTGTGTGTGTTTTGACTGCTCCTCCAACTGGCTGTTCCTACAACTCTCTCCTTCTCTGTCACTTTAGATCAAAAGCTAGATGTGACTAAGCTTTTGTCAGGAAGGCATGTCTACAGCTGAGATAGACTGAAGGCTAGATCTCTTGCACCAAACAATTAGCCAAGTTGTGAGTACAAAAGATAAGTCCTTGAAGAAAATTAGAAGTGCTACTGAAATGAACATACAAATGATAAGAAAGTAAACAGCCTTACTGCTGATATGGAGGAGTTTTAGTGGTTTTCATAGAAGATCAAGCCAGCCACAGCATTCCCTTAACCAAAGCTTAATTGACAGCAAGGTCCTAATTCTCTTTAATTTTGTGAAGGCTGAGAAAGATGAAGAAGCTGCAGAAGAAAAGTTCAAAGCCAGCAAAGGTTGGTTCGTGAGGTTTAAGGAAAGAAGCTATCTCTGTAACACAAGGTGAAGCAGAAAGAGTTGATGCAGAGGCTAGAGGAAGTTCTCCAGAACATCTAGCTAAGATCACTGATGAAGGTAACTTTACTAAACAACATATTTTCTTTTCTTTTTCTTTTTTTTTTACTAAACAACAACATATTTTCAATGTAGTTGAAACAGCCTTGTATTAGAAGAAGGTGCTATCTAGGACTTTTCTAGCTAGAGAGAAGTCAATGACTGGCTTCAAAAAGCAGGTTGCTCTCTTGTTAGGGACTACTGCAGCTGGTGACTTTAGGTTGAAGCCAATGCTCATTTACCATTCAGAAAATCCTAGGGCCCTTAACAATTATGCTAAAACTACTCTGCCTGTGCTCTATGATTGAAAAAACAAAGCCTAGTTGACAGTACATGTATTTACTGCATGGTTTACTGAATATTTTAACCCCACTACTGAGATCTATTCTTCAGAAAGAGATTCCTTTGAAAATATTGCTGCTTATTGACAATGCACCTGGTCACCCAAAAGTGCTGATAGAGATGTATAAGGAGATTAATGGTTGTGTATATGTATGTTGATGCCTACTAACATAACATCCATTCTGCAGCCCATGGATCAAGGAGGAATTTTGACTTTCAAGTCTTATTATTTAACAAATACATTTTATAAGGTAATGCTGCCATACATAGTCATTCCTCTAATGGATCTGGGCAAAGTAAATTGAAAACTTTGTGGAAATGATTCATCATTCTCGATTTCCTTACAAACATTTGTGATTCACTATAGGATGTCAAAATATCAATATTCACAGGAGTTTGGAAAAAGTTGATGCCAACATTCATGGATGACTTTAAAGGATTTAAGACTTCTGTGGAGGAAATAGCAGCAGATGTGATGGAAATACCAAGAGAATGAGAATTAGAAGTGGAGCCTGAAGACATAATTATATTGTTGCTATCTTACAAAAAAACTTACATGAATAACAATATATGCTTCTTATGGACAAGCAATGAAAGTGGTTTCTTGAGATGGAATCTACTCCTGGTAAAGATGCTGTGAACATTGTGGAAATAATGGAAGATTTAGAATATTACATAAATTTAGTTGATAAAGCAGTGGCAGGGTTTGAGAAGAGTGCCTCCACATTTGAAAGAAGTTCTATTGTGAGTAAAATGCTATCAAATAGCACCACGTTTTACAGAAAAATATTTTGTGGAAAAAAGTGCCAATCAATGCAGCAAACTTCATTGCTCTCTCATTTTAATAAATTTCCACAGCCACCCTTATCTTGATCAGCAACTACCACCGTGATCAGTCAGCAGTCTTCAACATAGAGGCAAAACTCTCCACCAGCAAAAGATTGCGACTAGTCGAAGACTCAGATGAGCATTAGCAATAAAGTATTTTCGGCAATAAAGTATTTTAGTTAAGATACATATATTTGCACACTTAATAGACTATAGTGTGGTGTAAACATAATTTTTATATATACTAGGAAACCAAAAAATTTGTGTGGCTCACTCATTTTATTGCAATATTCACTTCATTGTGATGGTCTGGAACTGAACTCACAATATCTCTGAGGATGCCTGTACTAAGAAATCAATAAATAAAAGATTCTGTTTGTGTTTATTATTTTAGGTGCAAAGGACTTTAAGTTTAATTTATTTTTATTATTGTATACATGTTCATCCTAAATTCTCATATATTTTTTTATTTTTTTATTTTTATTTTTTGCTTTTCAACCATTACATAAGCATATTAGCAGAGCCAAGACTTACAGTGGGACCTCCACTTTCTTAATTCTTTCTGTCTAAAACTGCATTAAGCAAATAAATCTAAATTACTTTTAGTGAACATTTTTTCACCAGAACTTAGACTTCACTAAGTAGAAGTAAATTCATACCTTATTTGTGATGTTTTGAGCACAATTCACATTAAATACAACTATAATACATATTCCACTATCCCTGGTCATTAAAAATGAGTACATAGAATAGGGACCAAGTGTTTGAAGCTAAGAGAAATTCAACTATGACCAGCAGGCCATACTAGAAGAAATATGGAAGAAGGTGCTTGATAAATTTTTTTTTTTACAGTAGGCATTGGAACAATTTGTTTTTTCTTTAATTTTTATTGAACTAAAAATGCAGTTAATTGGAGCCCAATTGTTCTGGAAATATTCCTAAGGTAGGTTTATCCTAATGAAGGCTCTCTCTTCCTCTCTCTCTTTCTCCCACTGTCTTTCTTTTAAAACTGTGTTTGATCCTTGGGATACAGCAGCGAATGAGATAGAGCATAACTTTTAACCTCAAGGGACTCACAGCATTGTGTACCTAGCTTTAAAAACTGAATCCAATCAATATACAAAGATCTGAGAGTAGCAGAAAGTAAATTCTGGAGGCTATTTTTTCTTTTTATTCAATCACTTTTATTACACCATTTTTAAGGCCTTGAGATATCTCCTAAATGACAAACGGTTTAGACTGTCTAGATTGTATGAAAGAGGAAGCCAGAAAGGAAGGAAGGAAACAACAGACCAAGGAAGATGTATATGTTTGCTGTGGTGTTCAGATTTAATTTTGTGGGCTAGTGAGAGATTTCAAATGAGGAAAATGATATGATCAAAATTCAGCATTAGAAGTATCATTTGGGTACAGCATAAAAAAGGGTTGAAGGAGAATGTGGGTATCTTGAAGCAAGATTAGATACGAGGACATTTCAGTAGTCCAGTTGACAACAAAGAGGGATTGATAATGAGGATAGAAGGAAAGATGCAGGTGTTTGTGCTCTGGGCATAATGTCTTGGCTCTCCAGGACCAGGCAGATCATTTCCCCCTTGTATGTGTGTTTGTGCATCATAGCATTTTACATTTCATGGACCCCAGGAGGGCATGTTTGGGTAAGCAATGCTCTACCTCCTGTCCCTGAGCCATGTATAATAAACCATATCTAGCACCATCAATTTTCTCTGAAAAGTAGTACGTGGATAACAGGAATGGACAGGGTTGTCTACAGATGTGTTTATGGTCATATCCTATAATAACAGTATTCCTGTCAAAGCCACAAACACAATCTTCATCTGACAAATAGAAAGCCAAGCGCTGTGTAATAATAATAACATACCAAACTTGCTTTGATGATAAGTCATCTCTCTTTTTCCCACCTGGAGCAGAAGTACAGAGGTGTGAAAAATGTGTTCTTTCCTGCTTATTTTTCCCACTCCTCCTTACCATCCCCACATGTTTAAGAAAGGTTCTGATCCTTCCAGGGTAGAGTCAAAACCCAACATTTCTGGGAAAATATATTTTGTAATTGCTGAAAGTGTCATATAATTTATCCATGGAATCATCTCCATTAAAAAGAAACAGTATACTGGAATAGTGTGAATTTTGATTTAGGATGAAGAAAGGAGTGGAGTTGAGATTAAAAAAATAAAACCAAGGAAAGACTCTCTTCACTATTTCATGAAAGGACCAGGAATAATCAGGTCATGTATCCCACGGTTCTGGCCGGCCACTTCTTCACTTATTGTAAACGCTTTATGGTATGGTCTACTCCTAGCTTTAAATAGGTATAAAGATGGCAAAATAACTGTGCCAATCATGAAAGTAGCTTATCACTAGCCCTTGGACAGATAAGACATACTCTGTACCCCTATAATGACATTCCCATGAGAGAATTAGTAAGATGTTTTTCTCACATCTGTAATTCCTTCTCATATCACATCAGTTTCCTAAGCAAATAGGGACTCAAACTTAGTCACACCATTAACCTGAACTATCTGTGGTGGGTCCGTGTCAAAAGTGTGAACTGTGTAGTTTGGTCTTTTTTAGCTCTACTCATTTCCTTCATCATTTTTCTGGCCTTGTGGTTTTCTTCTCAGAGGATAAGCCCAGACCATAATTCCTTTTGTACCTTCTTGTCAAAACGTATCTAAGCTTCCATCCTTCAACTGGTTTTGTCTTGGTATATCTGATACACTAATTCATGCAGCTGATATTGGTTTAATGTATTATTCATTACTCATATCCCAGATACCATATTAATACTTTAACAGGAGCCAGCCATGGCTTAACCCTAGCTTTAAAAACTGAATCCAATCAATATACAAAGATCCGAGAGTAGCAGAGAGAGAATTTTGGAGGCTATTTTTTCTTTTTATTCAATCACTTTTATTACACCATTTTTAAGGCCTTGAGAGATCTCCTAAATGACAAATGGTTTAGATTGTCTGAAATAAACTTCCTGAATAAACTTTAGACTTCTTGAAATAAACCAGGAAATGTCAGGTACTCTAGAAGGCAGACTCTGGAAACATGTTGAGGCAGGAGGTTCACTGTCTCTGTTCCTACTTAGGTCAAATGTGTTTAAAATGCATTTTTCTGAACTGTAGCTGAGGGAAATATCTTCATATTTTTCCAAATATAATTTTGAAAACATTGTCCACAGTGACATCTTCCTGTTTTTCTTCTTTAACCTTTCATTTTAAAAAGTGCTTTCTGTAAGCCAGACACTACCTAGCTTAAAGGCATGCAAAAAAAAGTAATAATAATCTGGACCCTAGGAATTTACAGTTTAATATGAAAAATGGCAAATCCATCAGCCCAATACAGGTTGTTATACAGGATTTTGAGATTAAGAGCCTCATGTTCCCTGTCTGACCAGGATTTTCAAAACAAGATTGTTCAGTTTTATAGATTTATGACATGGATTGAATAAAGAACAAATAGATTTTCTCAGTCGACAAGTTCTACTCATGTTGAAAGAAGGAAGCCTATTCAATTATTTCTTTTTGTCAGATTGTCAATTTTTGTACTTTGGGGTTGATTAAATTCAATATCTGAAACTATATATATGTATATAGTTTCAAATATATATATATTTGAATGAAAGGGGTCAAATACACAGATTACTGTGATTTAAATTACAATGGATTTGCTTTGCTTTCTGTGTTGCGTTTTCATGTAAGGTTAAATTAGAACCTCTGTAAATGTTGTTTGGAATTCTCACACAAATGTCTCCTATTTACCATGACTTTCTTATTAGTTTTCAGATGGACTTTGTCAGTAGGTTTGTCATGAAGCATCCTAAGAGACAAACATCTACCCTGTTATTTTCTCAGGTAAGTTTTGAAATATTCACCACAACCTCTAGACATGCAGCCTCTTAGAAAAAAATAATAACAAGGCTGTCTTCCCTAAGCTTTCTCTTTGATCAGCTCCAGACCAAGCGCTCTATCTATCAAAAGCCTTTGTCTCTTAACTGCTCTTACTCTTCAGTATCTTCCAAATCAATGTCAGCAAGTTGCTACTCATCACATTGAAGATGCCTAGCAGGCATAGGCTCTGAAAATAAATGGAAAAAAAAAGACTTTCAGAATCTCTTTTAAAAATATCTCATAGAAAAAAAAACAGCCCTGTGAAATATAACGTACTTTTATGAAAAGAAAGAATGAATGTAATCAAATGTTGACTGTGCGATTCTAATAGCAAATGTGTGAAAAGATGGAACAAAGGAGAAATAACTGGAGAGTTTTAAGTTGGATTTGGAAAAATGGGCAGAGGTTAATACAGGCTGACAAAAGAGAAAGAGATAATCTGCCCAATTGCCAGATAAAATAGTGTAGGAACAGGGTCCATAAGTTAAGAGAAATACAATTTTCTTATTTGAAATAAGTGTATGAATTAGAAAACAAGTAATAAGCACTTTCTATGTGCCAGATACTCTGCATAGCACTGAGCATAGACCAAGTAAACAATATAGATGTGGAATTGCCAACACAGAACTTATGCTCTAGCTGATATTAAGTCAGAAGTCAGATATTAAATAAATAATCACTAGTAACTAACTATAAAACTAATAGTATGTGAAGTATCATAAAGGAGTACAAGATGATAGAAGACTTTATGTTTGGAGGATTGAATAAAGGCCAGTCAAAGGAGGGAGAGCTGTGGGGAGGGACTGAACTGAGCCTAAGATATTTGTCAGGGACCAGGGCATGCTAATGTTTCTTATGTATTTTGGAATATATTCTGATCATAACAGGTAACCTTTCTGAGGATTAAACACAGCAAGAACCTGATTAGATATGTGTAAAGTTGCAGATAAAGTTAGAAAACTGAATTTTGATAAGCAGGCTTCAGTTCTATTCCCTACCTCCCTTGACATTAATAGTCTATTACTTGGGCCTTAGTGTCATAATGCTTAAAATGGGATAATGTTTTGTAGGACATAAGAGATCATGCAAGTAAAAGTTGCATTCAATGTGTACATGTGTGTCAGGGACCTAAGCCACAAAAGGACCCGTTACGTAGGCATCAAACTTAGACCTGTCTAATCCCATATTGCAGGTGTTTAACTATTATGCAACACGGTCTTTTAAGAGTAAATTAGCTTTCTTTTTTAAAATTAATCTTGAATTTTAAACTTAATCTTTAAACCTAAAATTTAAACTCAACCATATAGACCTTCCTACTACTTTAATTTTATCTTTTGTCAAAATGTAATTTTGTACTTTCAATATTCCCATTAGAGTAATTTTTTTTTCAGTTTATGAGGTCTTCAGCTTCTTTTAGGGCTTTGTAAAGACTGCAGCTCTACGTATGATAAACATTTGTTCAATTTGACAAAACAATTTTGGCAAGCAACTGTTTTCATGGTCTAGTTAGTAGTATCTATTTTGAAACCTTCTTAAGGGACAAACGTAATTTCCCCATCTAAGAATTGTCTTCTCAGCTCTTTTAGTGTCTCCATTTTTCCTATATCTAAATGACAGTTTCTTAGACATCGAAATCTATAAAATGCAATAGAGATTTCCTTCACTGAGGGATGACAAATCTGCCTTATGACATTCATTCCTCAGTTAGAAAGAGTAATGGCATCCTTTCATTTATTTCAAATGACTCTTGTTGTTGCAGGAGTGTGGATGCACATAGCTGCTGGTGAGGGTACTGATTTTGTGACATAGCATCAGTGGTAAGGGATTAGCCTGTTCAACGTTAGAGTCTTAAGAGACAGACTCTTGTATATCTTTCCCACCATAGGCGATGTATTGTCCCTGTTGCTTTGCTATTGAAAGGGAACAATTCTTTCACTGGTCATTCTATCTTTAATGTTATTGGTTATCTGGGTTAACGAGATGTTAATGAAGTTATAGGCAAGGTCCTCAAGATTTCATTCATAACTTAAAAGACCAATAATAGCTAGTTTTTCTTTATAACTGAGTTTTATTGAAATATAACTAATATACAAAAAATCACACATACTAAATATAAACATTTTGATAAGTTTAGATACATGCATACATCCATGATACCATCACCACAACTAAGGTATAGACCATATTTATCACCTGCAGAAAATTTCCTTGTGTTCTTCTGTGTGTCTTTTTGTTTCTGTTTTTTTTAATTGGTTCTTTGAAGTAAGAACACTTAACATGAGATCTATCCTAATTAAATATTTAAAGTGCACAAAACCCTGTTGTTATCTATAGGTACTATATTGAGGAACAGGTCTCTACAACGTGTTCAGCTTGCATAACTGAAACTTTATACATATTGAGCAACAATTGCCCTTTAATGCCTTTCCTAAGGTCTGATAATCACCATTCTATTCTTGGCTTCTGTAAGTTTGACTATTTAAAATATCTGACATAGTGGGAAAATGCAGTATTTGCCTTCTTGTGACTGATCACTCAGCAAAACGTCCTCTGGGTTTATCCATGTTCTTGCAAATGGTATGATATCCTTCTTTCCTAAGGCTGAATAATATTCCTTTGTATGTATATATTACATCTTCTTTATTCATTCTTTGATGCACATTTGGATTGTTTCCATATTTTGGCTATTGCAAATCATGCTGCAATGAACATATGAACACACATATGGCTTTGAGATTCTGATTTCGATGGTTTGGTACTTAATCTAGAGGTAAGATTGCCAGATCACATAGTAGTGCTGTAATTAATTTTTTTAGGAACCTCTATACTGTCTTTCATAATGGTTGTACCATTTTACATTTCCAATCAAAATGTATAAGAATTCCAAAAACTGCATATCATCACCAACAGTTATTGGTGCTTTTCTTGTTGTTGTTTCTTTAAATAATACTAATCTTAATATTGTTAGGTTATATTTCATTGTAGCTTTGATCTGCATTTCCCTGATGAGTAGTGATATTGAGCATCCATTAATGTACCTAGTTTCCATTCATATATCTTCTTTGGATAAATGTCTATTCAAGCTTCTTGCCCATTTTTAATTGGGTTATTTGGTTTTGTTTTTTTCATCTTGACTTGTAGGAGATTCTTATATATTTTGGAATATTGACCCCTTATCAGATACATGGTTTGCAAATGTTTTATGTCATTCTGTAGGTTGCTTTTACTCTGATGATTTCCTTTGCCGTAAAGAAGCTTTTGATTTTTATGTAGTCTCACATGTCTATTTTTGGTTTTGTTGCATGTACTTCTTTTGTCCTTTTATTCTTAGTTGACACACAATAATTGTACAAATTTATGAGATACATAGAGATATTTTGATATATGCCTAAATGAGTAATAATCAAATCAGGGTAGTTAGCAAATCCATACACACGGAAATTTGTCAATTATTTGCATTGTGAATATTCAAAACCCTATATATATTTTATATATATATATATTCTATCTTATTAGTTATTTCCCTCTAGAGAACCCTGACTGATACATTCCCTGACTGAGTAAAATTAGGGATTTATATAGCAGGGAAGAAATGTAACCATGTGTGGGAAAACAGAAATTAGGGAAGGATAAGGAAGAAGAGCTGGTCAACAGGAAGCAAGTGGTCAGTTAAGCAATCATGAAAGGTGAAGGGTCTGGTGTCTCATGGTCCAGATGCAGAGATCTGGTAAATTTTAGTTCTTTAATACCATCTTAGAGGCCTGATAGGTGATTTCCTGAGAAAGGAACTCAAATAAGATAAACATAACTCTTCCAAGTTTCAAGATTGGGAGGGTCCATTTCTATGTTTATTCAAAAGAAACCATAAACATCAGTTCAATGGGACAATTGGATCAGTTTCAATTCCAGTAAGTCCTTCTGTAATAACTTATAAATCAGCAATATATGGTTTTGCAGAGCAGGAAAGGAATTTGAGATAGCTGTTCCTTTCCTATTTCTCTCCTCCAGAAATGCAAAAGGTAGAAATGGCTACCAAGATAATCAGGCCCCATCTCCACAATCTGGAATGGGATCTAAACATATACACGTTTAATAATTTTTTATTAGACTATACATGATTTAAATCCCCCAAATCTCATGTGTATATCAGAATAAATTATTAAAATGGAACATAATTTTGTAACCCCAACAAACATAAAGACAGAATATAACCAGTACACAAAGAAATTACTTCTCACACACACTCTTAATCACTACTTCCTCTGACTTTCTAAAGTCAGAATCCTATTTTGAATTCTAACATCAAAAAATTTTTGCATATTTTAAAACTTTAAATTAATAAAATTAGACATTTATTCAAATTATATGTATGCATAATTTATCCTTTTTTGGTGTACCTGTAGTTTGTTCATTTAAATTTGTTAGAATAATTGCATTAAATAAATATCCCACATTCTACTTATCCATTGTACTACTGATGACCCTTGGGGATGGTTCCAATTTAAGGCTAATCTGGATAATGCTGCTATGACCTTTACGTACTTGTCTTTGGTGCATACTGAAAAGCATTTCTACTGCTAACTACCTAGTAATGAAATTACTGGGAATTATGTTCACATTTATTTTACTTTAGGTACTGCCAAAAATATTTCCAAAGGGGCTATACTAATATTCACTCCATCTAACAGTGTTTGAGACTCCTAGTTTTTCTGCAACACTGTCAATATTATCAGCCTTTTATATTATAATAATTCAAGGAGGTATTTAGTGGTATATTTTACTGGTTCTAATTTACATTTTACTGAATTCTCATAATGTTGAGCAGCTTTGCATGTTTCTTTTTTAGAACATCTTATTCAACCTAGAGTGCCTGTTCAAGTCTTTTGCTCATTTTATTTTTCTTAGAAATTTTCTCTTTTTATTGCTCATTTGTAGTTTTTAAAATGAGCTCTGTATAAACATATTGTTTTATCTGTTGCAAATGTCTTTTTCATTCTGAGGCTAATACTCTGTGGGGCATTTTAAGAAATACAAGGTTTTAACTTTAGCTCCAATATATCAATATTGTATTTCTTGGTTGGTGCTTTCTACGTCCTATTTATTATTTCCCATTCCAAAGTTCATAAAAATAGCTACTTACATTATCCTTTATAAACTTCATTGGCTTTTATGTTTTTTATGTTCACATTTAGAACTACAATCCACCACCTGAGGTTCTTTTTTTTTTTTAAGTTCCGAGGTACATTTGCAGGATGTGCAGGTTTGTTACACAGGTAAATGTGTGCCATGGTGGTTGGCTGCACCTATGAACCCATCACCTAGGTATTAAGCCCAGCATGCACTAGCTGTTTTCTCTAGTGCTCTCCCCGCACCGCCTTCTGCTGAGAGGCCCCAGTGTGTGTTGTTCCCCTGCCTGTGTCCATATGGTCTCATTGTTCAACTCCCACTTATAAATGAGAATATGCGGTGTTTGGTTTTCTGTTCCTGCTTTAGTTTGCTGAGGATAATGGCTCCTAGCTTCATTCATGTCCCTCCAAATGAGTGATCTTGTTTTCTTATATGTCTGCATAGTATTCCATGGTGTATATGTACCATGTTTTCTTTATCCAATCTATCATTGATGGTCACTTCTATTGATTCCATGTCTTCCCTATTGGGACTAGTGCTACAGTGAATGTTCATGTGTATGTATCTTTATAATAGAATGATTTATATTCCTTTGGGTATATGCCCAGTAATGGGACTGCTGGGTCAAATGGTATTTCTCATTCTAAATCTTTGAGGAATTACCACACTGTCTTCCACAATGGTTGAACTCATTTACATTCCCAGCAATACTGTGAAAGTGTTCCTATCTCTCCACAACTTCACCAGCATCTGTTGTTTCTTGACTTTATAATAATTACTATTCTGATTGGTATGAGATGGCATCTCATTGTGGTTTTGATTTGCATTTCTCTAATGATCAGTGATGTTAAGTATTTTTCACGTTTGTTGGTCCCATGTATGTCTTTTTTTTTTTTTTTTTATACTTTAAGTTCTAGGGTACATGTACATAACGTGCAGGTTTGTTACATATGTATACTTGTGCCATGTTGCTGTGCTGCACCCATCAACTCGTCAGCACCCATCAACTCGTCATTTACATCAGGTATAACTCCCAATGCAATCCCTCCCCCCTCCCCCCTCCCCCCTCCCCATGATAGGTCCCGGTGTGTGATGTTCCCCTTCCAGAGTCCAAGTGATCTCATTGTTCAGTTCCCACCTATGAGTGAGAACATGCGGTGTTTGGTTTTCTGTTCTTGTGATAGTTTGCTAAGAATGATGTCTTTTTTTGAGAAGTGTCTGTTCATGTCCTTTGCCCGCTTTTTAATGGGATTTTTTTTCTTTTATTTGCTTAAGTTCCTTATAGATTCTGAATATTAGACTTTGTCAGATGGATAGATTACAAAAAATTTCTCCCATTCTGTAGGTTGTCTGTTCTCTCTGATGATAGTTTATTTTGCTCTGCAGCAGCTCTTTAATTTAATTAGATCTCATTTGTCAATTTTTGCTTTTGTTGCAATTACTTTTGGCAACTTCATCATAAAATCTTTGCCGATGCCTATGTCCTGAGTGGTATTACTTAGATTTCTTTTAAAGTTTTTATAGTTTTGGGTTTTACATTTAAGTCTTTAATCCATGTTGAGTTAATTTCTGTGTAAGGTGTAAGGAAGGGGTCCAGTTTCAATTTTCTGCAGATTCCCCATCACCATTTATTAAATAGGAATCCTTTCCCCATTGTTTGTTTTTGTCAGGTTTGTAAAAGATCAGATTGTTGTAGATGTGTGGTTTTATTTCTGAGTTTTCTATTTGGTTTCATTGGTCTATGTGTCTGTTTTTGTACCAGTACCATGCTGTTTTAGTTACTGTTGCCTTGTAGTATAGTTTGAAGTTGGGTAGTGTGATGCTTCCAGCTTTGTTCTTTTTGCTTAGGATTGTCCTGGCTATCCGAGCTCCTTTTTGGTTCCATAGAAAATTTAAAATAGTTTTCTTCTAATTCTGTGAAGAATATCAATGGTAGTTTAATGGGAATAGCATTGAATCTATAAATTGCTTTGGGAAGTACAGTCATTTTCAGGGTATTAATTCTTCCTATCCATGAGCATGGAATGTTTTTCCATCTGCTTGTGTCTTCCCTTATTTCCTTGAGCAGTGGTTTGTAGTTCTCCTTGAAGTTGTCATTCACTTCCCTTGTTAGCTGTATTCCTAGGTATTTTATTCTCTTTGTGGCAATTGTGAATGGGAGTTCATTCATTACTTGGCATTCTGCTTATCTGTTGTTGGTGTATAGGAATGCTTGTGATTTCTGCACATTGATTTTTGTATCCTGAGACTTTGCTGAAGTTACTTATCACCCAGATTTTAAAAACTAGATCTTAAAGACCTACAAAGAGACTTAGACTCCCACACAGTAATACTGGGAGTCTTTAATACCCCACTGTCCATATTAGACAGATCATTGAGACAGAAAATTAACAAAGATATTCAGGACTTGCACTCAGCTATGGACCAAGTGGACCTGATAGAGATCTACAGAACTCTCCACCCAAAAATAACAGAATATACATTTTTTCCTCAGTGCTGCATGGCACTTAGTCTGAAATGTATCACATAACTGGAAGTAAATCACTCCTCAGCAAATGCAAAAGAACTGAAATCATAACAAATAGTCTCTCAGACCACAGTGCAATCAAATTAGAACTTAGGCTTAAGAAACTCACTCAAAAGCACACAACTACATGGAAATTGAGCAACCTGCTCCTGAATGAATTCTGGGTAATAATACAATTAAAGTAGAAATCAGTAAGTTCTTTGAAACCAATGAGAACAAGGAGACAACGTACCAGAATCTCTGGGATACAGCTAATGCAGTGTTAAGAGGGAAATTTATAGCACTAAATGCCCACATAAGAAAGAAAGATCTCAAATCAACACCCTACCATCACAAGTAAAAGAACTAGAGAAGCAAAAGCAAATAAACCCCAGAGCTAGCAGAAGACAAGAAATAACCAAGCTCAGAGCAGAACTGAAGAAGATAGAAACACACACACAAAAAAGTCTTCAAAACATCAACAAATCCAGGAGCTGTTTCTTTGAAAAAATCAATAAAACAGATAGACCACTAACTAGACTAATAAAGAATAAAAGAGAGAAGATTCAAGTAAATGCAATCAGAAATGATAAAGGGGATAACACCACCAATCCCACAGAAATACAAACTACCATCAGAGAATACTATAAACACCTCTACACAAATAAACTGGAAAATCTAGAAGAAATGGATACATTCCTGGACACATACACCCTCCCAAGACTGAACGAGGAAGTTGATTCCCTGAATAGACCAGAACAAGTTCTTAAATTGAGGAGGTAATAAATAGCCTACCAACCAAAAAAAAAAAAAAAGCCCAGTTCCAGATGGATTTCCCGCAGAATTCTTCCGGAAATACAAAAAGGAGCTGGTACCATCTCTTCTGAAACTATTCCAAACAATTGCAAAGGAGAGATTCCTTCCTAACTCATTCTATGAGGCCAACATCATCCTGATACCAAAACCTGGCAGAGATAACAAGAAAAAGAGAAAACCTCAGGCGAATATCCCTGAGAAACATTGATGCAAAAATCTTCAATAAAATACTGGCAAACTGAATCCAGCAGCATATCAAAAAGCTTATCCACCAAGATCAAGTCAGCTTCATCGCCATGATGCAAGCCTGGTTCAACATACACAAATCAGTAAATGTAATTCATCACATAACCATAACTAAAGACAAAAACCACATGATTATCTCGATAGAAGCAGAAAAGACCTTCAATAAATTTTAATCTCCCTTCATGTTGAAAACTCTCAATAAACTAGGTATGGAAGGAACATGCAACAAAATAATGAGCCATTTATGACATGGTTGTAGGTGCCCCTGTAATCACAGCTATTTGGAAGGCTGAGGCATGAGAATCGCTTGAACCCGGGAGGTGTAGGTTTCAGTGAGCAGACATCGCACCACTGCACTCCAGCCTGGGCAGTAGAGTGAGTGAGATTCCATCTCAAAAAATAAAAAAGAAAACAAATATCAAAATGACAGAAGTAAATACCTCTTTATCAGTAATTACTTTGAAATGAAATGGATTAAAAAGAAAGACTGGCAGAATGAATGATACAACTGTACAAGATACTTTAAATCCAAAGATACAAATAGGTTGAAAGTAAAAGGATGAAAAAAGATATTCCATTATTCCATGTAAATAATAACTGAAGGAGAACAGGAAAGGCTATACTAATATCAGACAAAATAGACTTTAAATCAAAAAAGTTTACAAGAGACGAAGAAAAGTATTATATATCAATGAAAGTTTCAACACAGCAAGAATATACAAAAATTATAAATATTTACACACCTAATAACACATCATCAAAATATCTGAAGCAAAACCTGACAGATTTACAGAGAGAAATACACAGTTCTACAATTATAGTTGGAGACTTCAATACCGCACTCTCAATGGAGAGAGAAACCAGACAGAAGAGAAGTGAGAAGCACAGAACACAAAAGGCAAAATAAGCTGACTATACGCAACAACAACATCCTGGATTTTGGCACCAGACTGCTCACAATCAAATCCTAGCTCTACCTAAGGCTGTCTACATAACACTAAATGTGCATCAAAATGACAAGTAAAATGCTAATTTAATAAATTAAAATGTATACAATGTTTGGATCCACTTTCGCACAGAGTAATAACTATACGATCTTCAGCAATTTACTATTTGTCTAATATATAGCAAAGAAAAATGATGAATTAAGTTTCCTGAAGCTCTTTTAAAAAGTATTTTTCTTATTCAGTGCAATAAACTTTTATTTATCATTTCTCCAAACAAATCTAAAAATTTAATTGGAAAATGAAAACCTATGCCATTATATAATATTTCCTCATTTCTGGATATTTGGTACCAGCGTCCTAGTGAAATTCTGCAAATACCCAAAGGATATGGTCAATAAAATAAAAAAAAAAACAGGTTCTCCTGAAAATGCTGGCCTAATTGACTATTATTAACCTTTTCAGGAGAAACACTAGCTATTGTTTGGAACGTTATCTAGGCTCTAGTGTTCAACTTCAAGTCCTTAATTTCAATGAGAACTTACTTTCCAGGTATCTTCTTGTTTTCCTTCCTGTTCATTTGTTTGTTCATTCATTCATATAACATTGAGATATATTATTCAATGAGCAAGCCGTTCCCTGCCTGAAGAATCTGTGGTAACCGAAAACTCCTAGACCCATGGATTACCCTAAACTTGACTTGGCGTGGAGTCCTCATGCCAAACCCGCGAGATAAATAAATATAATAAATCTTTATTATATTTATTTTATAACCAGGGTAAACATATGTATATTTTATATAATATTTATGTGTATGAATTTTATTTACAAATATTTTATATTATATATCATTTGTTTATTCTACATAACAAAGATAAATACATATGTATTTATATGTATGTTTATAAATATATATGTATCTTGGTTATTCTAAACTATATATTATATATTAGAATATAAACTATAATATATTCTAAACTATAATATATTGGAATGTAAAATATATATTCCAATAAAAATATATGTATTTATTTATCTTGGTTATTCTAAACTTCTCCTTCAGATATTTTGTTCAACTCCAATTTTGTCGTAATCCTTTGGTTTGTAAAAATAATGTCCTGGGATTCATTCTCCCTGTTCTACAGGAGAAAAGTTTGTGTGCCCATGGGCTTGTGGAGGGAGTGGGGCTGTATGTAGCAAGGAGGAAGAGAATGTATTGCTAGAGGCAGCCAAAAAAAAAAAAAAGACAATTACCTGCTGTTAGAGTTCAGCTCATTCAAGGAAAAGCCAACTGACATGTGAAATAAAGAGCATTTCCTGGGGTTTTATAACATGTGTTGCCGACAGCTATGGTGCACAGTTTATCTACAATCAGCTGAGAATTTCTGCTCAGATATATAAGAAATGGATTTTTCTCTCTAAATTGGGGCTTAGCAAGGGGACCTGGGGAAATGAAGATGTCTGGGAGATTAGTGTTTACAGATTGCAGCATGAATAGTTTGAGTTAGTGACACCTCCCTGCCCTTAGCTGTAAGCGACTCTTTCACAGGGAGGTTTCTATGTTGTAGCAGAGCATAGGTGCCTTTCACAGATATTATCGCTATCATGAGTGGAGCTAGAATGCTTCACTCCCAATGGAGAAGAGATTATAATAAAAATGCAGACACAGGATTGCAGAAGGAGCATTTTTCTAATAAACCCCCAGTTAAAACAGAAATGCTTTTATATAGGAAGTTGAGGTACTACTCATCTCGTTTCATAGATGTTGTTACTACTCAGAAAGCCTTTAACTGAAAATTAACGTGATAAAACACATTACCACTATCTTCAGCATATTAAGTTCTTCTGGATCAAAAATTGAAATCAAATAGTATTCAGTATTTTTTTAATCATCATTTACATATATAAAATACGTATACAAATGTTTCGATATTTTTATATTTTCATCAATCATTTACATTGTACAAGGTGCTATTACGTACTGGAGACATAAATCTACGGCTTGCCCACTTTCAAGATAATTTTCATACTCAGTTGTGTTTAGATACTGAGAACTGAATCCAATATACATTTTTTTTTTTTTTTTGAGACTGAGTCCCACACTGTCGCCCAGGTTGGAGTGCAGTGACGCGATCAGCTCACTGCAACCTCCGCCTCCTGGGTTCACACCATTCTCCTGCCTCAGCCTCCTGAGTAGCTGGGATTACAGGTACATGCCACCACACCCAGATAATTTTTTGTGTTTTTAATAGAGACGGGGTTTCACTATGTTGGCCAGGCTAGTCTTGAACTCCTGACCTCATGATCCACCCGCGTCAGCCTCCCAAAGTGCTGGGATTACAGACGTGAGTCACCACGCCCGGCCTGACATCCATTCTTGTGCCTATCCTATGCTACCAATTCTCGAACAAAGCATGTTTCTCTGGTTTTGCTGAACAATGCTTGAATTGGGAAAAAATTACTTAGCCATTTGCTTCAGGAAATAACTGTTCTTGGAAAATAAAGCAGTGAACAAACTAAACAGATAACTTATCAAGAATAACAGCTTGTTTGTCAGTAATCACTTTAAATCCACACTTTGTTGCACCTACTATTCCAAAGCTGTTTTCTTATAAATTTTGCCTAATTCAAACGGTTCCATCCCTTGCAAAGCCTACGTTTTTGTCTTTTGAATAAAAATGACCCTACGCAAGCTTTTATACTCTAAGTATTGTGTTCTGAATGCATCCTTTCTGAGACATGTTAAAACGCTGCCAAAGTGGTATCTCCTTTACTGTGTTATGTTTAATAAATTTAACTTTATTTTTATGTCTTCAACAGGTTTTTCTGGTGGCCAGTTTTGGGAGTTGAGCACAGGAGTTGATGGCCTATTTTTGCCCAATCTAATAGCTAAAAATTGTTTTTACATTTTGAAGGGTTATATACAAAACAATAATACGCAACAGAGACTATCTAGTCCTTTTCAGAAAAACATTGCCGATCCCTGCACTACACTGAGACTTGAGGAATGACATCAACTCTACTACTACTAACTGGATCTGCTACATGGGGCTGTGGGAATTTGGATAGTTTGCTGAATCTTCTTGCAATTTACATTATCACTAGTCTTAAGTGTCCATGGTCTTTCCCAGACCTCTGTCTGCAGTTTTACTGGATCTGTTTTCTAAAAATGTCTCCCTTTAGTTATTAGAAACAACATATTTCTTGTTCCAGCAAAGTTCCAAGCTACATTTGTTTTAGGTGAGCATGTGAATGTGAATTGCGCCATTGTATATTTTCCTTAATTCTAATTATCATAGTTTATAAATAAAATTATGTTCTGATCTCCCTTCCTTTTTACCCACCAAATCACACACAGCTGAAAGAAAATTTGAACTGAATATGTTGAAACGTTTACAGACTGTTTTGCCTTTGTCAAATATCGTATTAATATCATCATGGCAAATGTTTGGTAGATTTAAAATTATATGGACATATATGATACATTCAATATACAACTGGACAATGGTCAGGCCATAAATGACAATAAAATCTGCCCCATAATCCCTGTGGCAACCAGCCCAGGAAGCCAACTCTAACCTCTGCAAGCCATCAACCCACAATGCCCAGCACTCGTCAGTGATTGCTCAGCTTCCGCAACGCTTGCCCTTGATTCCAACTCAGGATCAATCAGAGAAAGCCAAGTATGCTTTGAAACCAGTCACATAGGATGCTCTACTTTTAGTTAGCCCCCTGCCAAAAGCCTCCAATCAGGGTAAACTGAAGCCTTTCCTTTTGTCCACTACAAAGCTTCCCACTCTCCTGACCGCCTCTGAGTCTCTGCCAATTTCACGTAATGGTGACTGATTCTCATGCTGCAGTGAGCTCCGCATAAATACTCTCTGCTTGATCTCATTTAGTGGCCTTTATTTATTTATGCTGTGTTTTCAAAGGCAAAAACAAATATATCTTCTTTATATACATTCCCCTTTGCTTTTGGTTTTTTTGTGATGGGTTAATCAGCCTGGCATCTACCACTCTGGAAACAGCCATTTCTCTTCTCCTCCCCAGGTGCTAGGTGTAAACTGTGTGAAACATCACTAAGTTACATTTAGTATTAACTTAAAAATTGAGAGTAGAAAGTAAGATACTGCCTGAGCCTGTGAAGGCAGGGACTACCAGATGAGACAGTTCCTTAGGTCCATGATGTCATACGTTTTATCTACCTTGCCTTTTGTTTGTTTGTTTTTTCACTTGAACATTTACTTGTGCATTTTGCTTTTCTAGTTTATTAGAACTTTTCCTGGAATTGGAAATAAGTGTTTAGTAGTACAGGAACGACATATTGGAATCCTGAAAAATGAATGCTGACTACATACGGAGAATTACAGTTTAAAAGGAAATGTACTAATTAAAACAAGTCTCAACTATTGAGTTCTGAATCTATTGTATTGCAAGTCTAGTTCTATAAAGAGTTTGTGGGTATCTGTGTATTGCACAAGTTAAATGTGAAACACTGAAACTAGTGCAAGATGATTTTATAGAAGGAATGTGTATGTTTCATGAAAAATGATGTGGTAGCAAAAGTTACACAGCAAGCATATAGCTATCAAAGACAAGCTGAATATCTCACCCTCTTGACGGCAGTGAGTCCTGCTCCATTAATGACTATCAGAGACTTGCCATGATGTCTTATTGAAAATGTTCATCCATGTTATGATTAAGGCATTGTGTGCTTAAACATAATAAACACTTTACACATACGTACATATAATTTCTTGATTTTAAAACTTTCATCATTCCATGTTTTGACTATATGCAAATCAGGATGTGACTTCGAATTCCTGCCAAAATAATCTTCCCAACTCTAGAAAAAAAGAGTTAATTGCTAATGTAGGCATTATTTGTGTGTGCCCTGTGAAAATGATCTCTACTGACAATATTGCCTCAGTTCAATTATTTGCACAACTATCACTACATGCCATTGAATTATAACTTACATTTGCATTTCATCATCACTGAAAATATTTTACCAAAATTAAACTGAGAAGCAACACTAAAAGTAGACTATATATGAGATACTATAAGTACAAAAAGAGCATAGAATTAAAGTAGAGAAAGATAGTTTTACTTTTAGAAGGTAAGTAAATTTGTATCACTGGAAGAATAACCAACTTAAAAAATATAAAGAAAACAACCAAATACTTTATAGGAGTTTAGAAGAAAAATACCCAAAACTATAACTTTGAAACTCTTGCCATCAAGACATCAGAAAACTATAAAAGAGTTTCCTGACATGTCAGGCACTGCAATTAAAGGCTCTTGTAACTATCAAACCTTTTAGAGTAGACCAAGCATTTGCAAAACTAGAGAGAGAGCATGGCTGATTCTAACATAGTGAAGGAACATTAGCAAGGCACTAAAAATCAGCCGACGAAAGTTCTCAGTGGCCTCTCAAGAAAAGCTTTT
The DNA here is from genome assembly GCF_008728515.1 of Papio anubis. Classification (NCBI taxonomy): domain Eukaryota; kingdom Metazoa; phylum Chordata; class Mammalia; order Primates; family Cercopithecidae; genus Papio; species Papio anubis. The sequence goes on from NC_044989.1 coordinate 84,324,129, forward strand.
GGCTTGACGTGGAGGCTCATTCCTGTAATCGCAGCACTTTGGTAGGCCAAGGCAGGAGAATCACTTGAGCCCAGGAGTCTGAGACCGTCCTGGGCAACATAGTGTGACCTTGTCTCTACAAAAAAATACACAAAATTAGCTGAGCATGGTAGTGTGCACCTGTAGTCCCAGCTACTTGGGAGGCTGAGTTGGGAGGATCACCTGAACCCAAGAGGTCAATGCTGCAGTGAGCCGAGACCATGCCACAGCACTCCAGCCTGGGTGACAGGGGGAGACCCGGTCTCAACAAAACAAAACAAAACAAACAAGCAACAATGAAGAGTTGTTTAATTTTACATGATGGACAATTAAATTCAGAGGAAAAAAATGTACTATTATTTTACTCAAATCAGAAATGTAGATAAAACCTCAAACTTTTTTTTCTTACCACAAAATTACTCTGTTAATTTTTGGGGGATTAAATGGATCTCAATCACAAATCTACTAAAGAAGTAGTATGTCTCCATGTAGCCGTATAAAACAGTCAAAAATCAATAGTAACTATGTTTTTAGAGCCTGAATGTGAAGAAACATTCAATTCTTAGAAATTTTAGATTCTAAGACGTATTAAAATTTTAAATAACATTTAATTATATAAATACATGATGCTGTTGGCTAATTGGACAGTATTTTTGTTTATTTAAGGAAGCATAATTCTTTCCTGGAAAAGCTGTTATCAAAATAGTGATGTTTGTTAATGTCACAGCCATCTTAGAAAGAGGAAAATGTAATGACATTTAAAAAATCATTATCTTAAATTCCCCTCCTAGTCACTGGGAATATAATTGAAATAGTGTTAACAATGTAAATTAGTATAAGGATATTATATTAATACAGTATCATGTCTCAGAATATAAAATCTGCAATTGATCGGGGATATCATATTATATACATCCATGTTTTACAGGCTAAAAACATAAAAACCTGAGTGCCAAGGCTGGACATACATGGCCTTAAATCCCAACATCAGCATCACGCATGATGGTAAGGCATCAGATGTTAACTCAACTCAGACCTCACATCACCCAGGGAGGCAATGACAGAGCCATTATTCAGACTTGGTCTGACTCCCAGGCCAAAGTTTTTTCTCCCATACACACTAGGTCATCACTCCTTCATCAAGCTGTCACTGCAGTAGAATAAGGATGGTGTCAATAGAGCTGGGTCAGAGCCTACCCTTAATACAATTTTGAAAATGGCAAAGCTTATTTAGCAAAACACAGTCAATGTCATTTTCCACCATGATGTGTCAGATCTCAGCACCTTCCTGGAGCACACTGTTATTTGGAGGAATTTTTTCACCAGGAACCTGTGCTGATCAGATGACCACAGGGTACCACAACCGTATAGCCTCACCACTATTGGTGGCAATACAGCATATACTCAGTTTTCAAAGAGTTGCTCTAAGTTTAGACCAGGTTGAAGTGAGAAAAGGCGTGGAGGAAGAGGAAAGGGGAGGAGCGGAGGAGAGGAGAGGAGAGGAGGGTAATGGAGGGGAGGAAAGTGAAGGAGAGGGGAGGAAAGGAAAGGAGAGGGGAGGAAAGGGAAGGAGAGGAGAGGAGAGGAGAAGAAAGGACAGGAGAGGAGAGGAGAAAAGGCATTCTGGGTTGCACAGCTTTGTGTACCAGATTAATAAGAAAAAATTTCAGGGCACAGTGCCCAGTTTTAAAATAATTGCCATTTATGTGGGATTTTATTTGTCTCAGGTGACAGAATGCTATGGGTTCTATAATCAGAGGCTGGGCAGATAGAAAGGATCCTCTGTAAGCCAGAAGTCTCAGGTATTCCAATTACAGGCTGTATTCTTTGGGCAATATCTTCTCTGGGTTACAATGTTGACATTGTAACTGATTGACATCAGTAAACTCTGGATAAGAAAAACAAACTTTTTTGGCTCCCAAGTTTGCTGTTACAGTACAAGTAAAATTAGACACAAACAAACGATGGCCATGTCTATCCACTAAATCACAGAACTATGTATCCCCATTCTACAGATGACAAAAGCAGGCCCAGATGAGTGTTCAGTGAGTTCAAATTAAAGGTGTTCAAATACATCAGTGAGTTCAAATACATCATTCTTCCTATTCTGTCACCTTGCATATGAAGATATGCAGTCAATTACAAAGCTTTGTATGAACAAATAAGCTTTTAGTTTTATAAACTAACAGAAAAAGCCTGATTATTTGATTAATGTCTCTCTCAATAAAATCTTTTAAGGTCATTAGTAGAAGCTAATTTCAAATTTAGAGTTGTTAATTTTGGTGTACATTTCACTGATGCTTTTTACATCATTCAGAAAAAAAAAAATGTGATACTGCCAGTTGGAGGACAATTTGGCTGGCCATGGCCATGCATTTCTGCAACATCACTCTTCACAAAATTGAAAATAGCAGACATCTTTTTAAACTGAGGTAAATTCACATATTCACCATTTTAGCAATTTTAAACTGTACAATTCAGTGGTGTTTAGGACATTCATAGGGTGGTGCTGGCATCACCACAATCTAATTTCAGAAAATATTTATCACCCCAAAAAGAAACTCCATAACCATTAAACAGTCACTTACTGCCATCCTCCTTCCCCATTCAGCTACCGGAATCCACTAATATTATGGTCTTTATGAATTTACCTATTCTGAACATTTAATAGATATGGAATCATAATATGTGTTTTGTGTGTGTGTATGACCGGCTTCTTTTACTTAGCTTAGTGTTCTCAAAATTAACTGATATTGTAGCATGCATCAGGACTACATTTTATATCTAAATAATATTCCACTGTATAGATATACCACATTTTTTTAATCCATTCATCAGCTGATGCATATACAGGCTGTTTCTACTTTGGGGTATTAAGAATAACACTGTTTTGAGTGCTTATGTACAACTGCTTAACATCTGTTTTTAATTCACTTGAGTACATACTTAGGAGAGGAATTAGTCATATGGCAATTCCATGCTCAACTTATAAAGATTCTCACCAACACTTGTAATTTCCCATGTTTTTAATTATAATCATTCTGATGTATATAAAGTGGTATTTCATTTTGATTTTCATTTAAATTTTCTTAATGACTAATGGTATTGAGCATCCTTGCTGTGCTTATTAGCCATTTGTACATCTTTTGGAAAAATGTCTATTCAAGTCTTTGCCCATTATTTTTCCGTTGGGTTTTTTGTACTTTTGTTAATTGAGTTGTAATAGTTTTTATAGATTCTAAATACTACTCCCTTGTCAGATATATAATTTGCAAATATCCACTCTGTGGACTGTCTTTTTATTTTTCTGATAATGCCCTTTGATGCACAAAAGTTGTTAATTTTGATGAGGTCCCATTTGTCTTTTTTCTTTTGTTTTTGTGTTTCTGTCTTATCTAAGATTTAACTAACAAATCCAAGTTTATGAAGATTTGCCTCTAGGTTTTCCTCAAAGAGTTCTGTTGTTTTGGCCCTTAGGTTTAGGTATTTAATTAACTGTGAGTTTATTTTGTATATGGCATGAGGTAAGGCTTCAACTTCATTCTTTTGCCTGTGATTTTCCAGTTGTGTTAGCACCTTTTGTTGAAGAGATTATTCTATCAAATTGTCTTGGTACCCTTGTTGAAGATCAATTGACTGTAGATGTATAGGTTTATTTCTGGATGTTCAACTCCATTTGATTTATCTATATGAATATTTTTATGCCAGAACCACGCTGTTTTAATTACTGTCGTTTGGTCATAATTTTTAATATGGTAGGTATGAGTCCTCAAAATTTGGTCTTCATTTTAAGATTGCTTCAATTATTTGGGGTCCCCTGTAATTTCATATAAATTTTAGGATCAACTTGTTCGTTCTTGGAAAAAAATGAAATTTTTATAGGGATTGCATTGAATCTGTAGATCTATTTGGGGAGTATTACCATCTTAAGTCTTAATTGTCATATTAGATCTTCCAACCCATGAACACAGACTGTTTTCCCTTTTATTTAGGTCTTTTCAAATTTCTTTTAACACTATTTTGTACTTTTTAATGTATAAAACCTGCATCTCCTTCGTTAAATGTATTCCTGTGTATTTTATTATTTTTGATGGAATTTTAAATGGAATGGTTTTCTTAATTTTACTTTTGAATTGTTCATTGCTAGAGTGTAATACAACTAATTTATGTGCATTATAAATCTTGTATCTTGCAACTTGATTGAACTGATTTCTTACCTGTAAAATTTTGTGGATTATTTAGAATTTTCTGCATATAAAATTATACCTTCTGCAAATAGATGGTTTCTTTCAACTTTCCAATTTGGATGTTTTTTATTTGTTATTCTTGTTTTATTTCCTGACTGAAACTTGTAGTGTGATTATTAAATACAAATGGCAAAACGAAGCACTCTTACCTTGTTCGTAATCATAGGAGGAGAGGTTTCAGTCTTTCATCATCGAGTTTGATGCTAGCTGTAGGTATTTAAAAATAAATGCTCTTTATCTGGTTGAGGAAGTTTCCTCCTATTTCTATTTTGTTGAGAATTTTCATCATTATCATTTTATAAAGACTGTACCTATTTACCTATTGAGATGATCATGTGTGTTTTTTTCTGATTATATTAATATGGTATATTACACCGGTTGGTTTTCATAGGTTGAACCACCCTTTCTTTTCTCAGATAAATTCCATTTGGTCATGTTATACAATCCTTTTATGTGCTACTGGATTAGGTGTGCTAGAATTTTGTTGAGGATTTCTGCATCTTTATTTGTTAGTCGTATTGTTTTATAATGATCTGTTCTTGTTATGTCTTTGGCTTTGGTATCATGGTAATATCAGCTTCATAGAATGAGTTTGGATTTATTCTTCAGTTTTTGTGGATGAATTTAAGAAGATTTGATATTAACTTTTCATTGCAAGTTTGATCTGTTTAGACATGTTCCCTTTTGGTTTAGCTTTCTCTCTTTTTCTAGTTCCTTGAGGCAGAAAGTTATGTTATTGATTTGCTATTTTTACTCTTTTTTAATGTAGGAGCTCGTAAGTATACATTTCCCTCTAAATGCTGTTTTCTTTTCATGTCATAAGTTTTCATGTGTGGTGGTTTTATTTTCATATATATGAAAGTATTTTCAAATTTCACTTGTGAGAAAAGTTGTTTTATTTTTTATTTGACCCATTAACTTTTTAACAATGTTTTCCCTTCTTCTCCGTGTATTTGTGAATTTTTCAAATTTCTGGGTATTAATTTCTAATTTCATTCTCTTGTGGTCTGTGATCTAAGACACTTTCAAGTTTTAATCTTTTTAATAACTCACTAAAACTTGCGTTTTGGCCTAACATACGATTTATAGTGGAGAATGCACCTGAGCACTTAAAAAGAACGTATATTCTGCCACTGTTGAGTGTAGCATTCTACAGACATCTGCTAAGTTTAATGAGTTCATAATGTTGTTCTACTCTTCTAATTCCTTGCTTATCTCCTATTTTTTCTGTCCATTATTGAAATTTGGGTATTAAAGTCTCTATTATTTCTGAACTATTTGTCCCTTTAATTCTATAAATTGTTGCTTCATATATTTTGGGTTCTGTTATTAGGGTGTTCGAAGGCATTGTTATTATCTCCTAGGTAGAACTGTAGAGTAATGAGGTCTCCTCATTCCCAAACATGAAAATGTGGTTAAGACACTGGAGAGGCAGCAAGTATCAATATACTTTCCTTAATTAATTGAGTCAGTATTTTCACACTTTCTTTACCCATCTTTAACTTTGTACAATGGATTTCTGTGCAGTATATGAAAAGAACACACTGTGACTACAAGTAACAATAGGAAAGACCCTCACAAATATAATTTGAAATTTAAAAAAGGCAAAAAAAGTGTATAACATGTGATTCCGTTTATATAAAGTCCAAAAACAGACAAGCTAATCTACGATATTAGAATTCAAGATGGCTGTTACTTGTGAGGCATAAACAAAATGAAGAGGTATGGAATAAAGAAGGCTTCTGGGTGCTGATAATGTTCTCATTTTTTATCTGAGTGCAGGTTATATAGGTAGAGTCACTATTTTGAAAACTCCCTGAGGTATAAACTTATGTGGACTTTTCCTTGTATATTATGCTTTGAGAAAAGAAAAATAGTAAAAGCAACACTTTAAGAAACTATATAAAAGTTTAAGAAACTATATAAAATATTCATATGTGTATAATTGTTGAAAAATATTTGGACCCTGTTCAAAGAGTACAGCTTCAAATTAATCAAATTAGATTCTAGGCATAAAATTACAGATATCAGCTGGCAAGTTAAAAGAAATATTGTCATGCAGATAATTTTAAGTATATGTATCATTTTAACCATTCAAATGAAGTGTAGAAACCATACCTTCTTTCACATCTCTTTACCCTCTTCTATTCATAATTTGGTTGTGTTACATATTTTCTCTAAATAAATATATTTAGAACCACATCAAGTAGTATAATATTTTTCTTCAAACATTAAACATAAATTAGAAAACTCAAAGAATAAAATACTATTTTATATATCGATATATTTATTAATCTGGTTTTTTATTCCTTGATGATATTCAAATATTTCATTTCTGTTGTTTCTGTTCTGCTTAGACAGCTTCTTTTAGTCATGCTTTTAGAGTAATTCTGCTGGCAACCAATTACCTTAATTTTCCTTTATCTCAGAATGGGGTGATTTCCCCTGCTTCCTGAAAAACACTGTTACTGGATATAGAATTCTGGCTGATAAATTGTTTTGTTTTGTTTCTTTCAAAACTTTAAAAATACTGTGCCACATTCTCTTGTCTTCACGTTTTCTAATGAAAACTCCAGTCATTTTTTTTTTTTTTACCAGTAGATAAGGTGCTATTTTTATCTCACTGATTTAAAGATTCTGCTTTGTTTCCTTTTAAGTTTTCAAAAGTTTGACTGAAATATATCTTGGTATTAATTTTGGGAGGTTTCTCTAATTTGAGATTCTTTCACCATTTTGAGTCTGTACAAAGATTTGAAAGCAGCCATGATTTTAAAAAATGTTTTAACAAGCAATTTAGAAAAGTGACAAAATGCAAAGATCCCAGCAGATAAATAGAAAACATAAAGAACAACCAGGTGCAAATTTTAGAAGTAAAAATTCAGTAACTGAAATAAAAACTCCAATGGATGTCTCAACAGAGGAATAAAGAAAGCATATGAAAAAGTCAGTGAACAAAAAATACGAAAAAGCCTTGGTAAATTTGAGAAACCATTTATTTCTTTGAACACTTTTAAAACTCACACTTCTTTCTTTCTGGGGTTTCAATAACACAGATTTTAGATGTTTTGTGATAGTCCCACAGGTCTCTGAAGTTCTGTTTTTGTTTTTTGTTTTGTTTGTTTGTTTTTTCTTTTCTCTCTTCAATCTCTTTTCACTGTGTTGCTCTCAAATTAGGTAATTTCTACTGTCGTATCTTTTTGTTCACTGATTTTTTCATATGCTTTCTTTACTCCTCTGTTGAGACATCCATTGGAGTTTTTATTTCAGTTACTGAATTTTCACTTCTAAAATTTGCACCTGGTTGTTCTTTATATTTTCTGTTTATCTGCTGGGATCTTTGTATTTTGTCACTTTTCTAAATTGCCTGTTAAAACATTTTTTAAAATCATGGGCTGCTTTCAAATCTTTGTCAAATAATTCCAAAATCTCTGTCAGCTCCATGTCAGAATTTATTATCTTTAGTGAAGTTTGAGATCTCCCTGGTCTTTATTATGATGAAAGATTTTCAGTTGAAACCCAGACATTTTAGGTATTATATTATGAGACTCTGTACCTTACTTAAATCTGTTTAACTGCTGCTTTGGATACTATTGTGGTGGGAAAAAGGAAGACCTTCTTTTTACTGCCATGGGGGTAAAAGTCCAAATTCTCTACTCAGCCACTCTTAACACCCAAGGAGGAGGAGCCTCTAATCCTTCTGGGCCAGTGGAAAAGTCGCAGTCCTCCACTGCTGGCGTTGAAGCCTTCCAGCTGGGAAGAGTGGGCAGGACCATTACCGCCGCCCACGTGTCCTCCACCAGCACCACAGTGTGGGCGGCTTCACCGCTGCTGAGCCTGACCCTCCACTAGGCCTCTCTCAACACCGCCCCTGCATAGGGGGAGGGTCACATCGTTACTTCCAGGTAGACGTGGAAGTCAAAACTTGGCCCCCAGGATCACTTCAGGGTAAGGGGCTTATTATTGCCCTGTGGGGGTGGAAGTCCTGGCTTCCCGTTTGACTTTTTTGATACGACTTTAGTCAAGGGTTTGGGGAACCTACTCACAGCCTCATGAGGGCAGAAGTCCAGACCCCTGCTCAGTCTTTTCTGGTGGAGCTGACATTTGGGCCACAGTTTTTTTCTGTGATGGTTGGCCGCAGTGGAGCAGTTATTTCCTTTCACTTTCCTGTCTTGCTAGGCTACCCCTTTCATGATTCTTTAGCTAGAGGAAACAGGGTTTTATTGAGGCTTTTTATTCCTCTTTTTTTTTTTCTTTTTGGTCTGTTTCTGATGATGTTCCTGGTTGCTGGCTTCTTCAGCACTCAGCCTGGGATATATGAGATAAAAGGAAAATCCAGGCAACTTACTTTTATATAATTTTGGGGGACTCAAGGTCTTTAGTAATTCTGTCACCTTTGATTAGCCTATCAGAATCTTGTTACATTTGTTTTATATATAATGTCCAGCATTTTCAGGTGTTGTCAGGGAAGAATGAGGAAAAAGCATATCTACTCCATCATCTGAGAAATGAAAGTTCCCCTTACATTTTTATATACCTTAAAAATAGATACAATTTTCAAATTTTGGAGAAAATATGTGTTTAATTGAAAGAAATTCCTTGAGACTTACCCAACAAATGTGATACCCCAATTAAAACAAGATAACAAGACTTTGCATGTGCATTACAGATTGACATACAAGTACTACTTAAACTCATCTCTAAAGAGAACGTATTTGCCAGCTGAAGTCAAGGTTTGGCATCTACTGAAGAGAGATTTGGAAAAAAAGATAATATACCAGTATTCATAGTTTTCTTTTTAATATTCTAGCATTGAAATTCCAGAAGAGAATGAGGTAAATATTGCATGGATTTAAATATTGCTTTTAAAAGAGATAAAAATTGTGACATAAGTAATGAAAATGTATAGACAAAAATTTTATCAATTTTCAACAATTGTATTTTCTCATATTAATATCATTTCAATGAATTTCTGACTCACTTTAAAAATTAATTGTTTCACAATTGTATTGACAACTCCAGTTGCTTCTGGTTTTACAAAATGGTTCTCCAAATTGAAATTTAATGACTCAAAAAAAGTTGTTTAATTGGCATTTCTGTCAGCAGTATTCAAAGTAGTGTGGAAATATTGATTATAACAACATAGTGACTAATTGTGAGAATGAAAGTAAAGATAAATTTAATAGTTTCAATATAAATATATAGTAAAAGTCATGTAAGTCTTCTTTGTGTAAAGTATCACTATATTAGCCAACTGGATACATGAAATAATAGTGAACTAAATGAAATGAAATTTAGTTTTTATATTTTGATGACTTTTGGTCATAAAAATGTAATCTTTTGCACATTTAGAAACATTTGTCAAGATAGAAGTATAGAAATTGGGCTCATATTATTTAACAGATGTTTAAGTTGACAATAGCTTAAATATTAAACTTATAGAATTAGGCCTCCATATTTACATTCTTGCTCCACACCCACAGCTGTTACAGATGGGTCTGGTCCCAGTGACAGCTCTAGAACTTTCTTGTGACTTGTATGGATTTTTATCATTCACAAACAAGAACAGCCTTTTGGGTACTAGTATGCATTCTGGGTACACAGGTTATATATGGAGAGTAAATGCTGACCCCCTTCCCATGCAAGCCAAAGCTGCACAACTGAGCTTTTGTGCATTATGTTGCTTAGATGCTTACATTCCCTTGAAGACGAAAGTCCTAGCCTAAATCACATACAAAGAGTGGAGTTCTGCCATCTTATTTCCCATAATCCTCCAGTTGCCTCCATAGCTTGAAGTCAGATATCCTGGTATGAAAGAACAACCCACCCAACTCCCAGGAATTGCCTACTGTCTAGATATCCCAGTCAGAGATTTGGAGCCTGTCCTCTAAGGCAGAAGTCCTAGTCCTAAGATTCACCTCTGAGCTGAATATACAGAGCCAAGCACATTCCTTGCATTACTGTCCAATGTCCATAGGAAGCCTTTTCAATCAAGTACAAATTTCCTTCTCCCCTCTGCTGCCTTTATATGGAAAACCATGCCTGGCACCAAGTTAGATTAATAATTGTTAATCTAGATTAATAATTGTTAATCAACACTTGGAGTCCACTAGTCTCAGAACCATTGCTAAAATGGCATCTCTGAATAGAACAGAAGGAAGATGGGGAATATCAGGAAATATAGCTTCATCAGAACTAGTAAGCCATTTTATGAAGGGTGTCAAAAGACAAGTCAGGTGTGGTTAACTCTTATAGTGACTAATAATAGGTATTTGATCAAGGCTTGACAAAGAAATTGGCACGTCAGAAAGATGGAACTAGCACTTTCTGATGTGCCTAATTACATCTGGGGAGGAACTTGGGACAAGGAGTGATACAAGCTCAGAATTAATTTCATGTTAGAATTGTATCTTTCTGCTGAAATGATCACCAGATATTTTACAAACCTGAAATTTCCCAGTGGGCAGTAATTCTTACAAACTCCTTCCTCCACAGGTCAGCAGTGAGAATTGTAGAACCAAAAATAATCTTCTCCTTCCAATCAGAGGATATATGTATGTGTATAGAGATACAAACACATAATAATCAAGAAAACCGGTTTGGTTCCACTTACGGAGGTATGACATTTGCTTATAGTGCATATCAGTCATCTACTCAATATATTATGCTTTGACACCTTCCAGGCATTGTTATTCTTTCGCTGTCGTGTCTGACAGTTTCTATTTTTTGATCTGTATTTGTGTGTTCAGAGCTCAAACTGCTGAAGTTAATGTTGGTCTAGGTCATTTATTTACTAAACAAGCCCTGCTCATAGATTAATCAGCAGTTGCCTGAGACCATTGATCGCTGAACTCCTTTACAGATTTCAGCACTATACTGAGATTTTTTTCCTTCAGTGTCATTAGTGTCTCCATCGCAGACACTAAATTCTTTTGTAATTACTCACCCTCATAAGATTTGTCATATGATATTGCTTTCCCTCTTCACATTCAGACACAGCAAGCTCCACCCTGCCCCCAGGCATCTCCTTTCTGCCCTAGGACTTACAATAGAACAAAAGATGTCAAAATGTATCCTAATTTCAAATTCAAAGATTTAAGTAAATTTGTATGTTATTTTAAAATCATATTGGAATTTTTTAGAAATGTTTGTGGGTTTACGGAAGAAGCATGGAGAAAACGGGTAAAGGAAGGGTGATGCTTCTATTTTCTGGTTCTGCTTCTATTTTCTATTTTCCACATTGGACCAGCCCCCTGCTATCAACTTTACTTAACATTACTTTGTTAATTTTTTGAGAAAATTAGGTTAAAAGTGAGGAAACTGAGGCCCAAATTTATTTTATATCTCCCTACACCCAGTCACACTGTTAGCAAAACTATGATGGGTATGGCTACAGGAATTAAATCAAAGACATTAAGTTCCCAGCACGCTGATAAAATATGTAATATTGGTTAAACATTTTTTCACTTCTTTATGCCTTATTTTCCTCAGCTATAAAATCAGGGTAGAATAATAACATTATTTCTTTCTCAGCAGAGTTTTAAGTATCATGGGATGCTTACCCTATTTTGTCCAGTTTCCCAAAATAATTAACAAAATATAAATATAATAAGTAGCAAATAGACTTACATCAGAAAAATATGGTCTAGACTTACTCTGCAGGATTTGCACAGGAAAGACTGTTTTTAATAGCCTATAGATGTATACTTACCTCATATCTCATAGAATTGTTGAAGTTGAAGAAGCTTGGAGCAGAAGTGTGTTTAGAAAAATATTCAGTATTATGGCATTATATCCCCACCTGTGGGGAATGAGAATGAGTGATTTTCTTTCACATCCAGGCCAAGGTGAGAGGCTTCGGTGGGACCACACTAGATCTTGAACTGTGAACAATGGAGGCTCATGACTGAAGGAGCCTAAGAGAGAGACTGTTGTTGGTTCCCTGTTCTAGTGGCAGCACAAGAAAAAAGGCTGTACGGTCAGGTGTGGTGGCTCACACCTGTAATCCCAGGACTTTGAGAGGCCAAGGTGGACGGATCACTTGAGGTCAGCAGTTGGAGACTAGCCTGGACAACATGGCGAAACCCCATCTCTACTAGAAACACAAAAAACCATGGCATAGTGAGGCAAGTCAAGCAACCTTGTTTACCAGGAGGCCAAGACTATGAATTGCTTGAACCTTGGGAGGGATAGTGAGCCTAGCACCAGCCTGGGCAACAAAGCAAGACTCTGTCTCAAGATAATACCTTAAAAAAGGAGGAAAGAAGGAAGGAAGGGTGGAGGAGGGAAGAAGAGAGGGAGGGAGGGAAGAAAGAAAGAGAAGGAAGGGAAGGAAGGAAGGAAGGAAGGAAGGAAGGAAGAAAGAAGGCAAGGCAGGCAGGCAGGCTGGCTGTGCTGGGAACTAACCATACTCCAAAAGTTTACTGGAAATAAAGATGGAAGAGGTATGAGCCAAACACAACAGAAAAGGAAAGCTCCTGACACCCACCTGAGGATATTAGAAACTTTAGGGAAAAACTCTCAAACCATGTTTTTCCTCTGCTCCCATACAACTACAATCAACACAGCAGACAGCAACTAGGTGTCATCGAGTTAAATTCTGACACTATCTACCTGGAGATAGCATCAAATCCCACAGAATGAGGGTTCAGTCTTCAAAACTGTCCCCCATCTGTTGTAAATCTGGGCCTCCTTACCTTCTGACTGACCAGCTTCAAACTGGGGTTCCCATGACCCCCTCTTTGGGTTTAGTTAATTTGCTAGAGTGCCTCACAGAACTCAGGACAACATTTACTTACCGTTACTGGTTTATTATAAAGGATATAGATGAAAACATGCACAGGGCGATGTATGGGAAAGGGGACGTGGAGCTTCCATGCCCTCCATGGGTGTGCCACTCTCCAGGAACCTCAGGGTATTCAGCTGTCCACAAGTTCATCCAAACCCAGTCCTCTTGTGTTTTTGTGGGGGCTTCATTATATAAGCATGATTGACAACCCTGTAGAAGTATGATTGGACAAAATGAGCATGATTTAAACTCAGCAGGGCCTGTCTAGACTTTTGTTAGCCTCTTTGTATAGCATTTCATCTTCTAGGGTAGGGGCCAAGAACCTATCTGGAATGAAAATCTTTTGTCTCATGATCAGATTACAGCCCTGCCTTGGGCAGGTGAAAGAAGGACAGGAGAAGGTAGAGATTCTACACCTGAGGCCTAAAGCACCTCAACTAATTATAACGAAAGACTGAAACAAGGGCTACGGAGTTATGAGCCAGGAACTGTGGACAAAAACCTCTGTGTGTGTGTGTGTGTGTGTGTGTGTGTAATGAGTATATGTATATATAAAATCATAATATCACCTTGCTCAAAAAAGAGTGGCTGGTATAAACCTAAAAGAAACCCGAAGAGTCCAACTCCTGATTAGAAACCTATGTGTGATTTTTCAGGCCTGACCATAGGGAATTACAAAGACTTTATTTGGTTAGCCTCAGGGGGAAGCCGCCCTCCCTACATAAGACTTGGTGTATGCTAATTCACAATAGATAGCAATAGAAGGGAGTTGTGCTCAAGGACTCAGACCTCCCTACGCACCATGCTGTTTTCACTATTTGTGTTCCTAGCCCAGGTGCCTTCATAGCTGGGTCTCTTCTTCAGGTGCTTTTGCCAAGGCCTCCTTGTGGGCAGAAGGAGCAGGGAACCCTGAAAACACTCCTGCCCACTCTGAATCAATATTCAGTACTTTTCCACACTGGTCCTTTCCTCTTTTCCTCCCTCTGACCCCAGGGTCTTAGATCTTTAAATGGAATGGGATACCCTAGCCAATTAAAGAGGGTGACTGGGATAAATCAAATCCACAAATACAGCTTGATGAAGACTTTTCAAAAGGTAAATGTGAAATTCTCAGCCCTTGCAATTGTACATTATAATGGTGACTTCTGTATCTCCTCCCTTACCTATTAATAGGAGAAGTTCAGTTAATAGGGCCTATTCTTTTTTCAAAAAAATAAAGCAATAATCATGTGAATAATAATCCTTAGTTTAAAAATACAAACATAATTTGCTATTTTATAAATAAAAAATTGTGAAAAATCAGCAATTTCACCTGTTTAACGTAACACAAGTCCTTGACAATCAATGAGATGATTAAAATATATTCCATAGGAGTGTAAGAAAGGAGTAGCTCACCAATCTTTAAGTGAAGGAGAATAAGCAAAGAATATTTTGAGATTGTAACAGAATGGACTTTTAAAAGATGTTTAAATAATCAGTAGAAGTTAGATGGGGATGAACAGAAGAGGGACATTCCAGGTAGAGGAACAGTATATGTAAATACTAAACTACAAAAAAAGCTAAGCAGCAGTTAGGGACCAGAATTCAATGGCTAAGTCACATTTGAACATGTGAACTAGAGAAGTGGAGACAAGCTCTTAAGCTAAGGATTTTACCCTGAAGCTCATTGATCAAGAAAGAGGCCAGAGAGCATCTGCCCATCAACCGACAAATAGATAAAGAAAATATGGTGTATATATATACACACACCATGGAATACTACTCAGCCATAAAAAGGATTGAAATAATGCATTCACAGCAACCTGGATGGAGTTGGAGATCATTATTCCAAGTAAAGTAACTCAGGAATGGAAAATCAAAGAGAGTATGTTCTCACTTACAAGCAGGAACTAAGCTATGAGGACACAAAGGCATAAGAATGATATAATGGACTTTGGGGACTCAGCAGGGATAAAAGACTACAAATTGGATAGAGTGTACACTGGTCGTGTGATGGGTGCACCCAAAATCTCAGAAATCACCACTAAAGACCTTTTCCATGCAACCAAACACCACATGTTCCCCCAAAACTGTTGAAATAAAAACAAAAATTTAAAGATTTAAAAAGGGGAATAAACAGTGTTCTGGGCCAGGCATGGTGTCTCACACATGTAATTTCAGTACTGTGAGAGGCTGAGACAGGAGAATCACTTGAGTTCAAGAGTTGGAGACCAGCTTGAGCAACATAGTGAGACCCCATCTCTACCAAAAAATAATAAATTAGCCAGGTGTTGGTGGTGCATGCCTGTAGTCCCAGTTATTTGGAAGGTTTAGGTAGGAGGATTACTTGAGTCCAGAAGGTTGAGGCTGCAGTGAGCCATGATTGTACCACTGCACTCTAGCCTGGTTGACAGAGTGAGACCCTGTCTCAAAAATAGGCTGGGCACAGTGGCTCACGCCTGGAATCCCAGCACTTTGGGAGGCCAAGATGGGCGGATCACCTGAGGTCAGGAGTTCGAGACCAACCTGGCCGACATGGTGAAGGTGAAACTTCATCTCTACTGAATATACAAAAAATTAGCTGGGTGTGGTGCATGATTGTAATCCCAGATATGCAGGAGACTGAGGCAGGAGAATCACTTGAACTCAGGAGGCGGAGGCTGCAGTGAGCCCACACTGTGCCACAAAACTGAGCCTGGGTGACAGAGTGAGACTCCATCTCAAAAAAAAAAAAAGAAAAAAAATTTTTAAAAAAATCACATTCGGAAAACAGGGAAAAGAGTCTAGACAGATATAAAATAGGAGCCAGTAAGAACAATGAGGAAATTACTGCAATAATCTAGGCTTTGTAATCCTACTTTCTCATTCTATACGTATAGAAATTGAAGCATAAAGCTTCTTGCATTTCTACAACCCAGTTACATAATTCTCTAGTCTAAAATTACCACTTATGCTATGGTCAAAGAAATGACAATTCATACCATTGCTTAAGTTTCCTTTGGTCAACAATTTTCTTCGTGCTATAAAATTGACTTAAACCATGATGGAGAGAGGATAGAGAAAGACTTTAAGCTAGTCAATCCTCAAGATTGGAAATTGTGCCGGTAGCTTGGAGGGAACTTCTGAAATCTAATGTATTAGAAGGGAAGCCATTCTGACTTGTGTGAGATGGCATGTAATGGTGGTTTTGATTTGCATTCCTCTAATGATCAGTGATATTAAGCTTTCTTTTATATGCTTGTTGGCATCATGTATGTCTTCTTTTGAAAAGTGTCTATTCATGTCCTTTGCCCACTTTTCAATGGGGTTGTTTTTCTCTTATAAATTTGTTTAAGTTTCTTATAGACACTGGATATTAGACCTTTGTCAGATGCATAGTTTGCAAATATTTCCTCCCTCTCTGTAGGTTGAACACAAAGAAGGGAACAACAGACACTGGGTCTACTTGAGGGTGGAAGGCGGGAGAAAGGAGAGGAGCAGAAAAGATAACTATTGGGTACTGGGTTTAATACCTGGCTGAGGAAATAATCTGTGCAACAAATCCCTATAGCACATGTTTACCTATGTAACAAACCTTCTCATGTACCCCCAAACCTAAAATAAAAGATTAAATAGAAAATAGGGAAGGAATTAGGTAAATTGAAGAAAACTGCAGAAGTTGCCGCAAGTGTGACAGCCATGGCCTTCACACTGGCAAAATCCAGTGACTGCAGCATGATGTTTATAAGACCACAATAGTGTCTCAGAGTAGACAGATAGGGGATACATCTTTACATACACATCAGTCACACCTGGACACTCACCCCAAGGCCAATGATTTGACAGGCTAGCCAGGGGATAATATGGTAGCTAAGACTTCCACCCCTGGAAAAAGGAAAAGAAAAGTTAAAAGGAAGTCCTGTTCAAGGCATCCCAAGGGACAATAGTAACATGAAATAAAAATTCAGTCATTTCAGGGTTCACAATTTCAATCAGCAAAGAATTCAAGGCTTCTTTGTCAGAAACAGCAAACAATACAAGCATCAAATGTAACAGATGATTAATCAAAATGCAGGCAGTATAGCATTAGGAAAACAAACATCAGCCCTATAATTAGAGGTCAAAATCCCAAATTCTGCGTTGTTAAAAGTTACTAGGTAGACACTAAGTGATTTCTAGCAGGTACCAATAGGTGCCCAGGAACAGCATTCTCTGTAAAATACAGGGAAAGTAAATGTATTCTTGACTTCATCCTAGGCAACTTGTTATTGTGTAAGTGTAACCCCAAGCAGCAATTTGTGAACCAAACCTATTATTCAGTGTGATTCAAGTGCTATAGTAGATCCATCCCTAGCTTTTAATCTGTATGTTTCACTCACAAGAAAGTAGTATGATTGCATTTTTCAATTCTAAACTACTATGGGTTTTTCCATTAGCAGGGAAACTCCATTTTGTTCCATTGCCCTCAGTAATTTCCCACTAAAATGCAGACCACAAATATTTCAAACAAGTTGCAATTGATGGATCACACTCTAGCACCTTCCTTAAAACTGAACCTAGTATATGATTTTTTTTTTACTTTATTTTTTACTTTATTTTTACTTTATTATTAAAATTTAGTATAACAGTTTGAAAATTTCTCAGTGAAAGTTAGGTAATGGTTTAATAATTACTTTTGAGAGTTTCTTCTCCAAGTGACCCTGAGTTGCAAGAAATCAATCAGTTATTTTGACAGTTTGAATCTGTGTCTAAAATGACCAGAATAACATGAAAGTGGCTAATACTTTTTTATATTTTAGTGGTAAAATCAGCATAGCCTACAGCTGTCATATAAGTTTTCTGGCTTACAGATATCAAAAACACATAAACAAACTTGAGACAATGAGACATTGAACTAAGATCTTGATTCCAGTCCTGGTTCTGCTATTAACCAGCTGTGAAACCTTTAGCAATTTATTCAGCCTCTCTGGGTTTCTCCTGTAAACTGTAGTTGTTAAATTAGATAAAAGTCCTTTAAGGAGAATAACCACTGTCTTTGATTCCACCTGTGAGTACTGAGAACTTGAAGGGTTTCTAGTGTTCTTCCCACCCTGATATTTTTTGAGGGCTTATATAAATCATTCCAATCAAATCAACTGGGATTCATGCAGCAGTTAGGACTGAGTTGTATTAATTATACCTTATGGCTATTCAATTTTAATTATTTCTGGGAACCCACTCCATAGATCTCTGACCAACAAGTCATCATTATTAGAGCCAATACAAATGTAAATTATGGAGCACTGCGATAACTGTGTGTATATCATTGAGACAGGCCAAAATGGGTTGAAAAAGGGACCTCAAATATAAGAAAATTCAACAAAAGGTATTTCCTGTATATCCATACAGGTCTGACTAGACTCATGGGATCTAAAAGTATTCAGACTTTTCTATGAAGATGACTCTCCGAGTTATATTCTTTAGATACTTGAGGTGCTAAACCTGGACCCCTGATGACAAGATACTTGTTTCTCTCCCATCCTACCTCCATCTCTCTGGAACTCCTCACCAATCCTTTAACTGATTCTCCCTATTAGAAGTCCACAAATCAGAGGTTCTTAAATTCTTGGCAGATGTGAATGTGTTCTCTAAAATCTGAGAAATATTGGTATCATCATGAGATTAAATAAGATGAGGAAAACAGAATATCCTTGAAGAAGAAATGATAATTCCATGAGATGATGAAGACAGTAAGAACTGTGGACCTCCTTCCCCCTGCCATCCCTTCTCGCAGGTAAATGATTACGCTTTAATTGTGATTGAGTGCCACATAAATTAGCATATTATTGGGTGTAAATTACAAAATAAAATAAAAAGTTTAGAAACAACCAAATGCCATCAATTGGAAAATAGCTTAAAGAAATAGTGCAGCCATTCAATGAAATGTTATGCTGACGTCGGAAACAATTAATAAAAATACTGATCAAGAAATATGTTCAATATTTATTGTTAAATAAAAAGAAAAACAGGAGGTTGCCGAACAATGTATATGAAACACTCCAATCTGTCTTATCAAAGAAGAGAAGCAGAATATTTCTGGAAAGAATGATGATGTTTTTAAGAGTCTTATCTGGGAAGAGGGACACTGAGAGCACAAGGGTATGGCAAAGGAGACTATTAGTTTTTATCTAGTTCATTTCTGTGCAGTTGAAGTTTACCATAAGCACAAATTACTTTCCTAATTAAAACAAAGTTATTTAAAACTAAGCATGGATCATTTGTTATGTTCAGGAAATGCTAAAATGATTTTTATGATCCCAGTAACATTATGTTGAAACATTTCAGAAATAAGCATAAACAGTACGATATTAGACGCAGGAGGGTTCTCCTCCAACTTAAAGAAATCAGTTATTTTCTCTTGATTTAAAGAAGAATCTTTACTAATATAAGTAAAGATTCCTGAATATCCCTCCCTTACTGTATTATCACATCCACCTCCCAGCTGTAACCAATAATCTGAATTTAATGTTCATCATCTTATATTATTATTCTATACACAGGTGTCTGACATGACATATAGTATCACTTTACTTCTTTTAAGACTTTACATAAAAGGCATTGATATAGTTCATATATTCTTTAATATGCATTATGAATGTAGTGAAGTTCTGATATGCCTCTTAGCTCTCCCTTCAAGAATGAAGGACTTTCTGCCTAGCTACTGGGAGTACTGGGACTAATGTCATTCAACTGTCATTCCCCTCTGGAAATTGCCCTTTGCTAAAAAGAGCTCCCTTCTGTGAGGTCATACTCTTTCCCAGGGCAGCCTGCTCAATGGGTGTCTTGACCCTCCTCAACCTAATCTAGTAAGCTTTGAAAGGCCATGCCAGCTTCAGAACTTTCTATGGAAAACTAGATGAGAGGTGTTTTTGAGAACAAATAATGCACAACCTGAGTCTAACTATGAGAAAATGTCATAACCCCAACATAATGGGATAAGTGAGATCCAAAATTTCAATCATGTAAAATAAAGGTTACATTATTTTAAAATGAAGTAAAAGCAGTATTCTTCAGTCTGTGATGTCCTTGTAAGTATGAAATTTAAAATAATAAAACTCTCAAAAAGTGATCATAAACTTCACTGAGAAAAATCACAAATGGTTCATCATTATTTTAGAGATTGTGTAATTCTATTTGTATTTCCCCATGGCCCGAGACTTGTTTGATAGGACTTTTGTAAATTTCCAGGTGGAAGGGTCGTTTTCATTATTAAGTTTTATATTAATTTCTAGTTTTATTACATTGTAGGTTAAAGCATTATTTATAATATTTCTACTTCTTAAATTTATTTTAATTTATAATTTGTGTCGGTGCATAGAAGATACATATATTTGGGGGTATACAAAATGTTTTGATACAGGCATATAATGTATAATAATCTCATCATGAATGCTGGGGTATCCATCCTCACAAGCATCTATCCTTTGTGTCACAAACAATTCAATTATATGATTTTAGTTATTTTTAAATGTACAAGTAAATTTAATTGACTATAGTCACCCTGTTGTGCTATCGAGTAGCAGGTCTTATTTATTCTTTCTGATTTTTTTTTAATGCATTAACCATCCCCATCTCCTCTCACCCCACCGCATCCCCACCCCTCACTACCCTTCCCAGCCTATGGTTAACATCCTTTTACTCTTTATATCCATGAGTTCAATTGTTTTATTTTTTGGATCCCACAAATAAGTGAGAACATGCAAGGTTTGTCTTTCTTTGCCTGCCTTATTTCACTTAACAAAATGATCTCCAGTTCTATCCATGTTGTTGCAAATGACAGAATCTCACTCTTTTTATGTCTAAATAGTACTCCATTGTGTGTATTTATCATGTTTTCTTTAATATTTCTACTTTATTGAACCTACCAATAATTTCTTTTGCATCTAATGTATGATAAATTTTTGTGAATGTGCCAGGCATGCTTGAAAAACAGGTTGCATTCTCTATTATCTGTGTATAAAATTTGATACATGTTTGTATATGATGAAAAATGCCTTATTCATTATGTTTTTCTCCTATATTTTCTTTCTTTCTTTTTTTTTTTTTTTTTACTTTTAAGTTCAGAGGTACATGTGGCAGTTTTTTATACTTGTAAACTTGTGTCATGGAGGTTTGCTGTACAGATTATTTCATCACCTAGGTATTAAGCCCAGTATCAATTAGTAACTTTTTCTGATCCTCTCCCTTTTCCCACTCTTCAATCTCTGGAAGACCCCAGTGTCTACTGTTCCCCTCTGTGTGTCCATGTGTTCTCATCATTTAACTCCCACTTATAAGTAAGAACATGCAGTATTTGGTTTCCTGTTCCTGCATTGGTTTACTAAGGATAATGGCCTCCAGCTCCACCAATATTCCCGTAAATAATATAATTTTGTTCTTTCTTGTGGCTGCATAGTGTTCCATGGTATATATATACCACATTTTCTTTATACAGTCTACCATTGATGGACATTTAGGTTGATTCCATGTCTTTACTATCATGAATAGTGCTGCAATGAACATATGTGTGCATGTGTCTTTATGATAGAAAGATTTATATTCCTTTGAATATATACCCAGTAATAGGATTGCTGGGTCAAATGGTAGTTCTGTTTTTAGGTTTTTGAGGAACCGTCAAATTGTTTTCCACAGTGGTTGAACTAATTTACGCTGCCACCAACTGTATATAAGCATTCCCTTTTCTCCACAACCTGGCCAGTATCTGTGTTTTTGTTTTGTTTTGTTTTGTTTTTGGCTTTTTAATGATAGCCATTCTGACTGGTGTGAGATAGTATCTCATTGTGGTTTTGATTTGCATTTCTCTAATGATTAGAGATATTGGGCTTTTTTTATATGCTTGTTGGCTGCATGTATGTCTTCTTGTGAACATCCCTTTTTAAGTGGGGTTGTTTTCTTTTGTAAAAAAAAAGAAATGGTTTCCCATTTGTTTGTGTCATCTCTGATTTTGTTTAGCAGTGTTTTATAGTTCTCATTGTAGAGATCTTTCATCTTCTTGGTTAGCTGTATTTCTAGGTATTTTATGCTTTTTGTGGCAATTGTGAATGGGATTGAATTCCTGACTTGGCTCTCTGCTTGGCTGTTGTTGACTTACAGGAATGCTAGTGATATTTGTATGTTGATGTTGTATCCTCAGTCTTCATTAAAGTTGCTTATCAGCTTAAGAAGCTTTTGGGACAAGACTACGGGCTTTTCTAGATATAGGATTGGGTTGTGTGCAAAAAGAAATAGTTTGACTTTCTCTCCTTCTCCTTGGAGGCCCTTTATTTGTTTCTCTTGCCTGACTGCCCTGGCCAGGACTTCTAATACTATGTTGAATAGGAGTGGTGAGAGAGGGCATCCTTGTCTTGTACCAGTTTTCAAGGAGGAATGCTTCCAGCTTTTGCCCATTCAGTATGATGTTGGCTGTGGGTTTGTCATATATAACTCTTATTAATTTGAGGTGTGTTCCTTCAATACCTAGTTTCTTGAGAGTTTTTATCATGAATAGACATCGAATTGTATCAAAAGCCTTTTCCACATATATTGAGATAATCATATGTTTTTTGTCTTTAGTTCTGTTTATGTGATGAATCACATGTATTGATTTGTGTAGGTTGAGCAAACCTTGCATCCCAGGGTTAAAGCCTACTTGATCATGATGGATAACCTTTCTGAGGTGCTGCTGCATTCTGTTTGCGAGTATTTTGCTGAGAATTTTTGCATCGATGCTCATGGAGGATATTGGCCTGAAGTTGTGTCTCTGGCAGGTTTTTGTATCAGGACGATGCTGGCCTCATAGAATGAGTTAAGGATTCGTTTTTCTTTTTCGATTTTTTAAAATAGTTTCAATAGAAGTGGTACCAGATCTTCTTTGTATATCTTGTAGAATTCGGCTATGACTCCATCTGGTCCTGGCCTTTTTTCTGTTGGTAGGCTATATACTACTGATTCAATTGCAGAGCTCATTATTGTTCTGTTTAGGGATTCAGTTTCTTCCAGGCTCAGTCTTTGAAGGTATATGTGACAAGGAGTTTATTCATTTCTTCTGGATTTTCTAGTTTACATGCATAGAAATGTTCATATTGTTCTCTGATGGTTATTTGTATTTCTGTGGGATCGTGGTAATATCTCCTTTATTGTTTTCAATTGTGTTTATTTGGATCTTTTCTCTTCTTTATTTGTGTAGCTAGCCATGATGGTTAATACTAGGTGTCAACTTCATTGGATTGAAGGATGTAGAGTATTGATCCTGGGTGCGTCTGTGAGGGTGTTGCCAAAAGAGATTAACATTTGAGTCAGTGGGCTGGGGAAGGCAGACCCACCCTTAATCTGGTGGCCACAATCTAATCAGCTGCCAACGAATGTAAAGCAGGCAGAAAATGTGACGAGAGACTGGCCTAGACTCTCAGCCTCCATATTTCTCCCGTGCTGGATGCTTACTGCCCTTAAACACTGGACTTCAAGTTCTTCAGTTTTGAGACTCGGATTGACTCTCCTTGCTCCTCAAGGTTGCAGACAGCCTATTGTGGGACCTTATGACCGTGTAAGTTAATACTTAATAAACTCTTCTTTACATATAAATGTATAATATACATTAGTTCTGTTCCTCTAGGGAGCTCTGACTAATACACTAGCAGTCTATCTATTTTATTATCAATTCTCATAATTAATAAATTCTTTCAAAGATTGGTTGAAGTAAAACACAACAGATAAAAATGCTTTTATAGTCGCTTCAGATATCAATACTCTTTTTCTCCCTAGAAGTAACCACTATTAAAAAAGTGATACATTCATTTGCAGTAAATATTGCATAGTGTATTACATTTGTATGTATCTATAAATAATATTTATTGTTATTTTATTACTTTCTTCAAAAAACCAACTCTGTAATTCACTGATTTTTTTGAATTTTTTTTTTTTTTATGTGTGTGTGTCTCAGTCTCCTTCAGTTCAGCTCTGATTTTGGTTGTTTCATGTCATCTGCTACCTATGGGATTGGTTTTCTCTTACTTCTTTAGTTCTTTTAGTTGTGATATTAAATTGAAGTATTTCTAAACTTTTGATGAGGGCATAAAGTGCTATAAATTTCCCTCTTAACACTGCCTCAGCTGTGTCCCAAAGATCCTGGTTTGTTTTATCTTGGTTCTCATTAGTTTCAAAGAACTGCTTGATTTTTGTCTTAATTTCTTTTTTTTTTTTCTTTTTTCTTTTTTTTTTTTTGAGACAGAGTCTCCCTCTGCCACCCAGGCTGGAGTGCAGTGGGGCGATCTCTGCTCACTGCAACTTCTGCCTCCCAGGTTCAAGCAATTCTCCTGCCTCAGCCTCCCGAGTAGCTGGGACTACAGGTGCATACCAACACTCCCAGCTAATTTTTGTATTTTTTTAGTAGAGATGGGATTTCACCATGTTGGCCAGGTTGGTCTTTAACTCCTGACCTCAGGTGATCCACTGGCCATGGCCTCCCCAAGTGCTGGGATTATAGGCATGAGCCACTACGTCTGTCCTTAATTTCATTATTTACCCAAAAGTTATTCAGAAGCATGCTATTCAGTGTTCGTGTAATTTTATGGTTTAGAGTGAATTTTTTTTAGTCTTGAATTCTAATTTGATTGTGCTGTGGTCTGAGAGAGTAGTTGTTATAGTTTCAGCACTTTTGTATTTTCTGAGAAATGTTTTATGTCCAATTATGAGATCGATTTTAGAGTATGTGACATGCAGCAATGTGAAGAATGTATATGCTGTTGTTTTCTGTGAAGAGTTCTGTAGATGTCTATCAGGTCTATTTGATCCAGTGCTGAGTTCTTGTCCTGAATATCCTTGTTATTTTTATGCCTTGATGACCTCTCTAATACTGTCAGTGTGGTGTTGAAGTCTCCCAAAATTATTATTTGGGAATCTAAATCTCTTTGAGAGTTTCCAAGAATTTGCTTTACAAATATGGGTACTCCTGTGGTGGGTGCATATATATATTGAGGACAGTTAGGTCATCTTGTTGAATTGAAACAATTCTTCCACCCTTGCTTTTTTCTGTCTTCTATTTGCTTGGTAGATCTTTCTCCATCCCTTTATGTTTAGCCTATGGGTGTCATTCCATGTGAGATGGGTCTCTTGAAGACAGTATAATAATGGGTCTTGGTTCTTTATCCAGCTTGCCACTTGTGCCTTTTAATTGGGGCATTTAGCCACTTTACATTCATGGTTAGTATTGATGTATGTGGATTTGATCCTGTCATCATGATGTTAGCTGGTTATCATGCAGACTTGTTTGTGTGGTTGCTTTATTGTGTCACTTACCTGTGTACTTCAGTGTGTTTTCGTAGTGACTGGTAAGGGTTTTTCCTTTTCATACTTAGAGCTTACTTCAGGAGTTCCTGTAAGGCAGGTCTAGTGGCAATAAATTCCCTCACCATTTCCTTGTCTGCAAAGCATCTTATCTCGCCTTCACTTATAAAGCTAAGTTTGGGCAGATATGAAATTGTGGTATGGAATTTCTTTTTTTTTCTTTTAAAAGAATGTTGATTTTGGGCGTGGTGGCTCATGCCTATAATCCCAGCACTTTGGGATTCCAAGGCAGGCAGATCACTTGAGGTCACCAGTTGGAGACTAGCCTGGCCACAACATTTTGAAACCCCATCTCTACTAAAAATACAAAATTTAGCTGGGCATGGTGGCATGTGCCTGTAGTCCCAGCTACTCGGGTGACTGAGGCAGGAGAATTACTTGAACCCAGGAGCTGGAGGTTGCAGTGAGCCAAGATCCACCACTGCATAACAGTCTGGGTGACAGAGCAAGGCTCTGTCTAAAAAATAAAATAAAATAAAAATCATAATTTGAATATTGGCCCCTAATTTCCTCTGGTTCGTAGGGTTTCTGCTCAGAGGTCTGCTATTAGGTTAGTCTAATGGGCATCCCTTTGTAGGTGACTTGACCTTTCTCTCTAGCTGCCTTTAACATTTTTTCTTTCATTTCAGCCTTGGAGAATCTGATGATTATATGTCTTGGTAATGATCTTGTAAAGTATCTTACTGAGGTTCTCGCATTTCCTGAATTTTAATGCTGGCCTCTCTACCTAGGTTGGTAAGTTCTCATGGCTGATATCCTGAAATATGTTTTCCAAGTTGCTTACACTTTCCCATCTCTTTCAGAGACACCAATGAGTCATAGATTTGGTCTCTTTACATAATCCCATATTTCTCAGAGGTTTTGTTTGTTACTTTTGTTCTTTTATCTCTATTCTTATCTGATTCTCTTATTTCACAGAGCCGGTCTTCAAGGACTGAGATTGTCTCCTCTGCTTGGTCTGTTCTGCTATTAATACTTGTGATTGCATTATGAAATTCTTGTACCGTGCTTTTCAGCTCTATCAGGTCTGTTACATTCTTTACTGGCTACTTTGTCTGCCATCTACTGCAATTGTTTTATTGTGATTCTTAGCTTCCTTGGATTGGGTTTCAGCATACTCCTGCACCTCAATTATCTTCATTCCTGTCTATATTCTGAATTCTATTTCTGTCATTTCAGCCATCTCACCCTGATTCAGATTCCTTGCTGGAGATGAGGTGTGGTCATTTGGAGGAAAGAAGGCACTCTGGCTTTTTGAGTTGTCAGGGTTCTTGTGTTGTTTCTTTCTCTTCTTGTGTGGGCTGATGCTTCTTCAATTTTTGAAGTTGCTGACCTTTGGATGGATTTTTTTTCTTTTATCAAATTTGATGACCTTGAGGCTTTGATCATGATATAAGATGGATTCAGCTGACTGTTTTCATTTCTGGAAGGTTTTAAGGGACCAAAACTCAGCTTCCAGCTATGGGGTTGTGTACTTTAATTCTAGGAAACTTGTATCAGGACTTGACTTTGTTTTCTGGCTCCTCCAAAGGTAGGAATCCATTGCACTGGGGAAGCCAAGATGCTCCTGGATTACTGGTCACTACACTGTGATGGGTGGTGTCAGCCAAATGTGATGGATGGTGTCAGCTACACTGTGATGAGTGGTGTCATTTCACAGTGCAGTGAGAGTGAGTTCCATCCTCATTCACATGTACCAACAGCAGCTACAGCAACAGTGTGGTGAGGTGCATGCTCATTGGCAGGGATAGGGTGCTAGCGAGTGTCAGGGTGCCTGCCTCTATGCAGGCATTCAGCACAGTGGTGGAGGCAATGTGGTTTGGTGGGGAAGGAGGCCCCTGCTGGCAGCTGTGCACATGGTCACACTGGTGGTGGTGGTGACACAGGGGTGGGGCACTGGTAGGCACATGTCTGTGTGTACTCTCTATGCCACAAGCAGTGGTGCTCAGGGTGGGAGAGTGTCTGCTGTTTTCTGTTCCTAGTTTCACTAACACAGCACTGTTGGCACAAAGACAGTGTATTGCCAGGGGCAGAGTTGACTGGGTCTGTGCCTGTCAAGGCTCTTGACTGCAATGGCAGCTGGCAGGAGAAGTGGGGACACACTGCACACTAGCCACAGTAGTGGCAGGGCAGGGTGCATGCTGGCAGGGCAGAGAAGGCAAAACTGCCCGTGCATACATGTGCCCTGGCAAAACAATGTGAGGTTTGCCATGGGCCTGAGGAAAGCTGCACTGTGAGGAGGGAGCAGGCGAGCTAGTGCCTGGCCATGGGGGCCACCCCACTGGAGCTTCCCACCAGTCAGGCATAGTCCACCAGTGGAGCAGTTATGACGTGGGCTTCCAGGGCCAGCCTGGGGCCTATTGAGGCCAACAAACCAAGAGGTGCTCAGGTTGGACCAGTTTCATCTGATGGGCAAGACCACCCTGCAGAGTTCAGGTCCTACAGTTCCCCTAGGGCTAAAAAGTCTCCTATGGGAGAAAATAGAGACTGGGGGATGGTCATCCCTGGCCATGCTCTGCTATAGATGCTCCTGCACCAAACCATCTAGGCTTCACATCAGCTGGCTTGTTGCCTCTACCACTTTTCTAAGCAGCTGTCTGTGAATTTGAGTGCTCACGGTAGTGGAGGAGTCTCCTCCTGCTGGGATGCAAGAGGCCCTTGGTGAGAGTGGGTTATTCTTTGCCAGATCATCACACCCATTCCCCCAGAGTCATTGGGGACCAGGAATGAATCCCAGTGCACAGTATGCCAATGCAGGGCTCCCAGCTTCCTCCCACTTCAGCCCAACTTCTGTGTCTTCCCTCCATCCACTCTCAGTGCCTTCCCTCTGAAGATCTATTAGGAGTGCACCAGATGTCTCAGTCCCTTGGTGAAAGCTGTTCCACCTGGCTGAATAGTCAGACATCTTGTCCTTTCCCCATTATGCTTCTTAAGTCTTCTATATACTTACTTAAAATTGTCCACATGTTCTGTGTTGTACTAAAAGGACATACTTCTTTTAATAATTTAATAATTAGATTCTAATGTGTTTCTATCCATGTCTTTTCACAATGCCTGTAGTTTTTGCTTTCTATAGGGGTAACTATGTTATTTGGTGCATATATATCTATAGCAGTGGGAATTGTGGCTTTTAACATTAAAATGTATTCTGTGTATGTGAATAAGTCTCTTTTACATTATGCTGCATAATTTTATCTGCTCTGGATCAAAGCCCATCAACCCTACAATTTCTGATCTTTATACTGCTGATCAATTCACATTTTGGTATAGAATGATATGCAATTTGATTTTGAGCTTAGTTATGTTTTATTAAATTGATTATATAATTTCTTGACGTGTACATAGAGCAAATAGGGATATTCAAAGTATGATATTTAACAGCTATTTTTATAGAAATCCCTCATTTAATTAGCTTTTTTTCCTTTGTTTTGGACTCAATACATATTTAATATCTTAGAGTCATAGAAAGTGTGTTACAATTCTATTCATCCATTTCCAACTCATCAGTAAAAGTTTTCCCAACAGTTCTACTCAGTATTGTACTCTTTTAACTTCCACAGCATTATTGTCTGTTGCATTATTGGTATGTCATTGGTGTAATATCTGCTGTAAATTAATCTTATCTCTCCAATTTGTACCCTACCTTTTCAATGACAGAATCCACTTGGAGCACCTTTCTTAGAGATTAAGCCTAGAGACCCTCCCGGGAGCTAACGATGAAGTTGATTGTATTCTATAATATAGAAATGAGAAAATTATTGTGGATTCACAGTAGGGAGAGTGAATGGAAAAGAGTTACAGGTGATTCTGGAGTTGTGCCTTGAATTTGTAAGAAATTCAGTCAGTTGGCCAGGCATGGTGGCTCACGCTTGTAATTGCAGCACTTTTGGGAGGCTGAGGCAGGCAGATCATGAGGTCAAGAGATCAAGATCATCCTGGACAACATGGTGAAACCCCACCTCTACTAAAAAATACAAAAACTAGCTGGGGGTGGTAGTGCATGCCTGTAGTTCCAGCTACTCAAGAGGCTGAGGCAGGAGAATCGCTTGAACCCAGGAGGCAGGGGTTGCAGTGAGACAAGATTGCACCACTGCACTCTAGCCTGGTGACAGAGTGAGATTCCATCAAGAAAGAAAGGAAGAAAGAAAGAGAGAGAGAGAGAGAGAAGGAAGGAAGGAAGGAAGGAAGGAAGGAAGGAGAGAGAGAGAGAGAAAGAAAAAGAAAGAAAGAAAGAAAGAAAGAAAGAAAGAAAGAAAGAGAAAAGAAGAGAAAGAAAGAGAGGAAAGAAAGGAGGAGGAAGAAGAAGGAAGGAAAGAAATTCAGTCAGTAGTCAGAGGAGGCAAAGACATTCTAATGAACAAAGAATTTGATCAAATGCATAAAGATATTGAAACACATGGCTTATTCGGAAAATGATGGTGAGTCCAGGGTGAATGAAGCACAGTGGGTAAGGATGTTCAGAAGACATTGTTCTCCTCTAGAGTGGTGTCCTTTATGCCCTGGGAAGGAGTCAGAGTTCTCTTCTTCTAGTACTAGAGGTAATCATTAGGGGTGTTTAAAGGGAAAAATAATATGAACATTATTAGCTTGGAGAAAATAACTGTATCAACAGTTTGGGAAGTATATATCAGGAGGTATTTCAAAGAAAATGGCATTGGTATAAAAGCTAGCCAATGTGGCTAAGGGAGACATGCTGAATAAATGAACTAAAGCAGTGGTGGTAGCAGTTGCTAAAAGAGGTCAAATTTAATAGCTGTTTTGTGGGTAGAATTGCTAAAACTCAATGTCTAATTAGTTGTCACAGATAAGACAAATTAGAGGATGACTTCAGTATTTCTAGCAATAACAATTTTGTAAGTGGCCTAAGAACACAGGAGACAGAGAAAGCTCAAAAGACAGAGCAAAATTAAAATTCACAGATGTGGCAAAATGAGAAAAAAGAAATACTCTCTCTTTTTGCCCCTCCCCAACAATCAGCCTTAATGTGAAAAAGTGATGTGAAGAAAGACAATTAAATTCAAGAAAGGTAAGGGCATTATAAGTTATAGTATTGTAAGTTGAGAAAAATAAAGTTGCCTTAAGGTTGAACAGAGACAGATTAAACTCCCAATAAGAGTCTTCTTTTTCACCATCACTATTAGGATTTTTCCACAAAGGCAGTTAATTCTCTAAGCCACAGTGTCTAAGGAAATGAAATAACTCAGTAGGACCAGAGTCCCAGAGGGACTGTGTCTATGGGACAGAACTAGGTAATGAGTAGTTTGAATAAGTGAATGGCCAGTATCCAGAAGCAGATTTCACACAGTGCTTATCTCCCCAAATGAAGATTCTGGAAGAAAATATGCTTAAGATACTCTTAACCCATTAAATTACATTGTCGTTGGAAGCCTGATGCCGTGGGCACTCCCAGAACATATGGCAGAAAAATATCATGTTGAGAATTTCATTGCCAACATCAATCGGCAGCTTTGAGAGTCACAGCTGCCATGCTGGATGGGGTCCAAGGGTATCTTGGGACTGCCTGTTCTTGTAAGAGATAGATGGGAAGGTTGAGGTCCCAGGACTTTATTTTGCCTTGCTACCAGGATCATGGATCACACCCTACAGCTGGTGCCCCATTTTCCCGGACCTTCTGCTCCATCTTCCTAGTAGAAATGACAGGGTAATATCATGACCAGGGTCATGAATCTACAAGTGGAGTGATGCATGTGGCTTTCACAGGGAAGCTAAGTTTCTTGGTTCTGGCCTTGTTTATAAGAAAGCAATTAGAAAGAAACCAGGCAGTGAATGGGTTGAGTGTGGGGTTACTGATTTGCTTTAGCAAGAGTGGTACTGCATTGAATCTGATAGCCATCTTCTAGAAATGTATTGAGAGACTAGGAGCTGTTAAATGAAACTTGAAGGAGTCTCAACAATAGATGAAATAAGCAGTTACCTAAAAACATGTAACACTGTATCTGCTCCCTCTGATGAGTATTCTACATTTAACCAGCAGGGTTGCCTGAATTCTAGCCATTAGATTAAGTCTTGGTTTGAAATTAAGAAGTTATTTCATTAAGTCCTCCCTTAAGATGAAAATACTCCCTAGTCAGGAATGTTGTTTCATGCCTTGTTTGTCTTTGTTTTGTTGTTGTCTGTTTGTCTGTGTTCTTATAGGGAAAACTTTTTCTGACTTTGCCCCTTTTATGACCTTAAACTCCTACACACTGACTGCAAAGGGCGGCATATTAGCAATCACATGTAAACCAATTTAGGTATTGGAATTCATAATCTTAGCATAACAATAAAATAACACCAACAGAATAATATATGGACCTGCATATTTTATTAGGGGGATCAGGGTGGAGAAGGCAAGTTGAAGAATTCGCAAACCGGGAGCCTTAGCCTGGGAAGGCACAGTGAATAGAATGGAGTTGTGGTCAGACCAGAGATACTGTGGAAATACAGAACTAGGGAACAAACACTGTCTTCATCTTCCCATAATGCCTAGCATATCGTAATTGCTCAGAGTCAATCTAATTTAACTTTCAAAGGTTGACGGTTGTCTTCCAGATAAAGTGTGGCCTACATATTACACTGTTAATAACTAACATTAAAAACTTCCCACCTACTTTTGGAAATGCAAGTTTCCCTATTTGCTTACGCTATATAATTTTCGCAATTTCTTTCCACTATTATGCGTTTTGCATGAATTTGAATTTTAGACAATAAAGAAACAGTATGATTATCACTTTTGCACCCTCCCTTTAGGGAATTATGTTTTATCCAGGAAGGATTATAACTTGATGTGCATCAGGCTGAGACTTTAACCTTAATAACATAAGACATTTTAAGATAATAGGTAGAATCTTTCTGTATTAGTTCTTTGTGTATTGGGCTTAGCTGATATATTATTTTATCTCATATTTTACTTTTCCAGAGCACACAAGCAGAAATTTAAGAGCAATGAATGTATGTCTATAAGCTGAGTGAATAATTAGAAGTATTATAAACAAAGCAAAAACAAGGAAATCAAAAAAGCTCCTTCTGTATTAATACTGTAGGTATGAAATGCCAGAACAATGTTTTTGAAATGAAAAGCAATGAATCTTCTTCACAAATTCTCTATGGTATTTAAGTTACTTCTAATTTGAAAATAAAACACATTAAATGTATATGAGAAAATCAATCACTCATGTGCTTTAATGTGGAAAGAATAAAGAACCTGAGAATAACGTGTAAACAAAGAAAACCTGTGGTTACTCACCAAAGTGTTTTATTTTCATTAATTTTGTCAAAAATATTTTATTCATGGAAATCAGTCAATGACAAAGAATTAGAAAAGTTATAAATTAAAAATGAGATTATCTTTCAAGCTGAATATTTTGTATCTGGTGCAGTATAAAGAAATGAATCTTGCTTTATATAGATTTATCTGTCCCTCCATTGTTTTGTTTTGTTTTGTTTTTCCTTTATTTCATGAGAATAAATGTTTCAGCCCCTCTAAAACATAATGCAAACAAAGAGATAATTCATCTTTTGGTTGCTTGTTATTTGGATCATGAGTGACTAAGGTGGATTCAAATGCACCATTGTGAACCATGTGAAGAAAAGAGAGAGGAGAGAGCTCTGGAGTAAGGACCATCAGAATGATGGCCAGCATGCTGGTGCTGGATTTAGCATACTGATTACCATTTATTTGGAGCTCAACAATTCTGAGTTAAATAAATGCATACATGCATCAATGAAAATATTAGTAAAAATCTCAATTTTGAAAATGTTACAGGTGATGTGACTTCCAAAGTTCATTTGCAGTGTTTTTCAATGTTTTTATCTATCAGATTCTAAGCAGGCAATGATTTTGACTTCTATATATCATAGGTATTACAAAACTACAGGGAAAAGATAATATTTCTGTAATCCTTGTCCTGAAGAGCCAAAATTAAGATCTGATATAACTTAGAAAAATTTTTTCATTACTACCGGTCATCATGTCATAGATTTAATGTTATGATTTATGAAATAAACATTCACAGTTCAAGCCTTCAGTTGCCGCAAATCGCATTCACCAAAGAGTATCTGCTTATTATATTTTTCTTGAGACAAATAGATTTTTATTTTGTTCCCTAAACTCATGGCTTCATGGAAGATGCCGCCTCAAAGATAGATTGTGACCTTGGGAAGCATTTTCCAAGACTTCAATCTTAAACTATCTTAAAAGAATACAAATTCAGAGGAAAAAAAATAAAACCCAAACTTTAAACTCCAAAATAACCTTCTACTCAGAATCAGTATCATCCATCAAAGGTGAATTTCCTAAAGTTTACTTTATGATAGTTGTTTCTTTTTTTTCTTCCCTTTATTTTCACTGGTATTTATGGCTGTTTGAAATTTTGCTAAGGAAGAACATCTAGCTTGTTTACACCTGTATTTTTAATGAACATTTGCAATGCCACTTTTGAGAATTTAGAATGTTTATATCACCATGAGTCAGAA
This sequence comes from Papio anubis, assembly GCF_008728515.1. Taxonomy (NCBI): domain Eukaryota; kingdom Metazoa; phylum Chordata; class Mammalia; order Primates; family Cercopithecidae; genus Papio; species Papio anubis. The sequence goes on from NC_044989.1 coordinate 84,357,972, forward strand.
TTATTAGATTACATGATGCTGTTATGGGCTGCAAGTTTGACTTTTGCTATGCTCAGATGTTCAATGAAGGTATGACCTATTTATTTCTATCATACTGATTTGACCTCTTCAATAAGATCCCTAATCTCCACTGAAAAATGGTAGGAGGAAAAACTAGATCTTGTTTCTTTGACACTAAGTCTTTACTTGAATCATTCAGGTGAAATATTCAGTCTTTAGCGTTTTGGACCCTCCCATTGCTCCTATGCAAGTATGTCCTTAGTAGTCCAGTCTGAAAAAGTCTCAGAGAAGAACTCTGCTTGGCCAGCCTCAATTCATACACATTCTTTACACAAATAAAATTAAGATAAGGAAGTAGAATTATGTAGGCATATGAAATTGCCCACTAGAATCTCATGAATAAAATAAGGGAAGAACCATTTCTCAGAAGTCAAGAAAAGAAAAAGTGGAAGTAATTTGAGGATTTTGAGTCAATATATACACATTACAGTTGGGATCTGGAAAGAGCATTTGAGGTGGAAATCAGGAGAGTAGAAAGCAGTTAGAGAGACCAACTTACATCCTTAGGACTTGGAGGAGAGAAGTTAGAGGGCCTGTTTCCGGCCTCTTGCTCTGGGGAAATGTGTTACTGTGCAGACAGGATTTAACTAATTAACAAAGAGAGAGAGGAAGAGATGAAGAAAGGAAGGAAGAAAGAGAAGGAAGACTGGGCAGTAGTATGAGCTCTGGAAGCACTCATGTATTCATATAGTTTGTGTGCTTCTCTTTGAGTGGTTTTCATAATCCTATACTGTGAAACCCACCTCCCTCAACTTCATTCTTGAGGCAGTTCTCATCCCCCATAGGCTGTCTCCTGGCTGTATAATGCCTTCTCTTTCCCCAAAATGATCACTCCAAGGTCAATCCAGCCTCTATCTTAAAGCAGTAAAAATCAGGAATAGAACACCGCCTTTTCTTTTCTGCCCCTCCCTACCCTCCCCTACCCGCCCCCATATATACATAATGGAGCTTTCTTTTTCTGATGTATTTGTCAAAACTTGTTAGTAGACAAAGTGGCCAACTAATGTGCTCTACAGTATAAGTCATTGATACTTTTATTTTTTCTTTTTGAGACGGAGTCTCGCTCACCCAGGCTGGAATGCAATGGTGTGATCTCGACTCACTGCAACCTCTGTCTCCTGGGTTCAAGTGATTCTTGTGCTTTAGCCTCCTGAGTAGCTGGGATTACAGGCACCTGCCACTGTGCTCGGCTAATTTTGGCATTTTTAGTAGAGGTGGGGTTTCACCGTGTTGGCCAGGCTGGTCTCGAACTCCTGACCTCAGGTGATCTGCCCACCTTGGCCTCCCAAAGTGCTGGGATTACAGGTGTGAGCCACCTCACCCGTCCTCTTTTTCCCTTTTTGAAAATACTTGCCTTTCAAAATAGGGGAAAATATTAGACCACGGAAGGGAGTTGTTGCCGGATGAATGTAGTAGAGTCTTAAACCCTGTGAATCAAATATCCTGACGATTCTGTTTGTTCAATTGTGGCTGTATTTAATAATTTCCTACAACACCTAAAATCCCAAAATTAGAAAAAACATCATGTTAAAATAATTTTTTCCTGAAATATAAGTACACTTGGTATGTTAAGAAGAACTGACCAGAATTCATTTAAGCTTCAATGCAAATTAGTTAATTTTCACTTTTTTACATGAGAATCAGCAGCCCTGCCTAATGAGTCTGTTCTCCTGTGCCCTGCTTTCTTGACACTTTCTTTTTTTTGTTTTGTTTTATATTATATTATTTTATCTATTTATTTATTTATTATTATACTTTAAGTTCTAGGGTACATGTACACAACATGCAGGTTTGTTACATATGTATACATGTGCATGTTGGTGTGCTGCACCCATTAACTCATCATTTACATTAGGTATATCTCCTAATGCTATCCCTCCCCGCTCCCCCCACCCCACAACAGGCCCCGGTGTGTGATGTTCCCCTTCCTTTGTCTAAGGAGTGTTCTCATTCTTCAATTCCCACCTATGAGTGAGAACATGCGGTGTTTGGTTTGCTATCCTTGCAATAGTTAGCTCAGAATGATGGTTTCCAGCTGCATCCATGTCCCTACAAAGGACATGAACTCATCCTTTTTTATGGCTGCGTAGTATTCCATGGTGTATATGTGCCATATTTTCTTAATCCAGTCTGTCACTGATGGACATTTGGGTTCATTCCAAGTCTTCGCTATTGTGAATAGTGCTGCAATAAACATACATGTGCATGTGTCTTTATAGCAGCATGATTTATAATCCTTTGGGTATATACCTAGTAATGGGATGGCTGGGTCAAATGGTATTTCTAGTTCTAGATCCTTGAGGAATCACCACACTGCCTTCCATAATGGTTGAACTAGTTTACAATCCCACCAACAGTGTAAAAGTGTTCCTATTTCGCCACATCCTTTCTAGCACCTGTTGTTTCCTGACTTTTTAATGATCGCCATTCTAACTGGTGTGAGATGGTATCTCATTGTGGTTTTGATTTGCATTTCTCTGATGACCAGTGATGACGAGCATTTTTTCATGTGTCTGTTGGCTGTGTAAATGTCTTCTTTTGAGAAATGTCTGTTCATATCCTTCACCCACTTTTTGATGGGGCTGTTTGTTTTTTTCTTGTAAATTTGTTTGAGTTCTTTGTAGGTTCTGGACACTTTCAACATCTTTGCTGAATGTTTGCTGGTTTTATAATGCCTGCCTGAAAATGTGATGACAAGAAGAGTTGGCACTCTTATATATTTTTGTTGGTATCTAAATGGGTGTAGCCTTTTAGGAGTACAATTTTTAGAGTCTGATAATTATTATTTTTTTTTTTTTGCATGAGGTTTTATTTTTTTTAATGAATTTTCCATCTACTTTATTTCATTACTTTTTAATAGACCAATAAAACTTGTATATATTTACAGTGTAGAACATGAGGTTTTAATATATGTATACATTGTGCAATGGCTCAATCAAGCTAATTATAATATGTATTACCTCACATAATTATCATTTATTGTGATGAAAGCATTTAAAATCTACTCTCTTACTGATTTCCAAGTACAGTATACAATACAGTTATTAACTGTAATCACTACGCTCTGCAATAGATCTTTGGAATTATTCTTTCTACCTAACTGAAATTTTGCTTCCTTTGACCAACACTCACCCACCTCTCAAGCCCCATCCAGCCCCTGGTAACATTCTGCTACTCTCTGCTTCTATGACTTTTTCTAGATTCCATAATCTCCGTAAGTGAGGTTATATAGTGTTTGTCTTTCTGTGTCTGGTTTACTTCACTTAGCGTAATGTCCTCTGGGTTCATCCACATCATCTCATCACACATGATAGGATTTCTTCATTTTTTAATACTTAATACCATTCCATTGTGTATAAATACCACATTTCTTTTTCCATTCATCCATTGATAGGCACACAGGTTGATTCTGTATTTTGGTTTTTGTGAATAATGCTACAATAGACATAGTAGTGCAGATAGTAGCGCAGATACTATATGTCTTTCACATTCAGATTTCATTTTCTTTAGATATATACCTACAAGTTAAATTGCCTGATCATATGGTAGTTTTATTTTTAATTTTTTGAGGAAACTTCATACATTTTTTCATGGTTTTTATGCTAATTTACATTCTTACCGTGTTACAGGGTTTCCTTTTCTCCACATCCTCAGAAACGTTTATCTTTTGTATTTTTGATAATAGCAATCCTAACAGCTGTGAGGTGACAGCTCATTGTGGTCTTAATTTGCATTTGCCTGGTGATTATGTTGAGCATTTTTTTTTTTTTCACATACCTGTGAGTCATTGGTATGTTTTCTTTTGGGAAATTTATTTTCAGATTCTTTGACCATTTTTAAATCAGTTTATTTGTTTTCTTGCTTTTGAGTTGTTTGAATTCCCTATGTATTTTGAATTCTAACCCCTTATCAAAGGTATGGTTCCTAAATATCTTCTCCCACTTTGTAGATTGTCTCTTCACTTCGCTGATTGTTTCTTTTGCTGTGCATGAGTTTTTTAGTTTGATGCAATCCCATTTGTCTGTTTTTCTCTTTTGTTGCCTATGCACATATCTGATCGTACTTTCTGACTCAGGAAATCTATTGCTGGGAATTTACCATATATATGTATATATATGGTAAATATATATATTATATATATTATATATTTCTTCATTTTTTAATACTCAATACCATTCCATTGTGTATAAATACCACATTTCTTTTTCCATTCATCCATTGATGGGCACACAGGTTAATATATATATAATATATATAATATATAATATATACAACATATTATACAGTGCTTGTCTTTCTGTGTCTGGTTTACTTCACTTAGTTTTTTTTCACTTGTATTATATATATATGAGTATATATATTTATATATATGAGTATATATATTTATATATATGAGTATATATATTTATATATATATGAGTATATATTTATATATATGAGTATATATATTTATATATATGAGTATATATATTTATATATGCTTATCAAAATATGCCAAGCTTTTAAGAGAAGTGTGGTTAATTCTGGGTTTTTTTCCCCCAGTAGCATTATTTGTAACTCTTAAAATAGCCATCTTTTATATAGAAAGTCACTAAAATGTATTTTAAGGGGGATGATGGTACAAGTTAGAGATTGAACATTGTTTTCTTATTATTTCTAATTTCTTAAATTATGTATTAAAGGTATATACGCCTGTATATTTATTCTGGAATAGGACTTTTTTTCTACTGTTGTCTACCAGGTAGTTGTCTACCAGGCAACTACTAACTGGTTTCCTTTAGAAAGAATAATATTTGCAACTTTATATCTTTCTGTAATGTTTCAGTTTTCTTTCTAGGAGAACCTGACATAAAAGGGATTTGTTCGTTTGTTTTACTTTGTTTATTCTCTTTTGGTTTTTGGTTTTTGTTGTTATTGTCTAAATTTCAGCTGGTGTTTCCTAGGCAATCAGTCTTCAACCTATAAGTCTTTTGTGTTTCCTCATTTATGTATTTTGCATTAAACAAAAAATAAAACTGGAAAAATACTACTTACAAAGCATTGAGGGGAACGAGAAAGTGTTGCTGAAAATCAAGTGTACTGCTTTTTAGGTTTCAACAAACCTGTTAGAATCAAGTGACAACACCTCCTCTCTCAAGCTAGAGACCAGCTGGTGTCCTTGCCCTTCCTCAAATGACATAGGTTTCAAGGAAGTGTAAGAAAACATATAAAATACAAGAAAATAAAATAAATGATTTAAGGCAGAATTTTTCAAACTGTTATTTCACGGAGTACTTTTGTGAGACGTGTTTTGCAGTAACAAAATATGTATGAGAGATGCTTGCTTTAAAAATAAATTATTGATCACCCAAGAACACTCTAGATAATGTACTATATTAAGGTGATTTGTGATTGTCAAAGAAGGGGTATATAGTATGCAACCTTTCATTACCTACCTATTCCCAGCACTGAGTTCTGCGGGATATCCATTTTGTGAAATGCTGTAATAGGACAGCTGGTCAAAATAAAACTAAGAATAAAAAATCTGTCTATAGAAATGTGTACCATATGATTCCTTGTAGTTGTTAGAAGTAAAACACAAATTTGACTTACCTGCAAATGTCTGGTGAGAAAAGTTTCCATATAAGCCATTTTGTATACATATATGTGTATTTATATGTATTTATCTTATAAAAAGTATATATGTATTCATTATATGTATATAAAGCAGCTCATATATGTATACATATGTGTATATAAAATATACATATATATGTATATTTTAGGACAAGAACCTTCTCCCAATACTGCTGAGACTAGGAAAATTCCATGGAAGAGAATACTGAGAAATGTTATTGGCAGAGTTCAATAATTTTTGACCAACATGACAACATTCCTTCTCTGGTCCTACTTTATGGCTGATGAATGAGCCCGAGGAAATCACAACGGCAGAGACTCGCAACACCTCAAATCATGATATTTAATGTCAACTGGATGTTAAACACCATTTAATTCAAATGAGCTCCTTTAACCTGCCTCAAACCTGTAGAGTTTATTCTCGCCTCTCAATAGATGACCTTGACTGAGAGAAAATTTATGCTCTCAGCTGTGACCTCTCTCAGTTCTGCACCCCTGTTCTTAAGCCTTCTCCATAGATGTAGCCCCCTCACCTCTTAACACCAGTCTTAAAAAAAGAATATGTTGGCTAGTGGCAGTGGCTCACGCCTGTAATCCCAGCACTTTGGGAGGCTGAGGTGGGCGGATCCCAAGGTCAGGAGATCGAGACCATCCTGGTCAACATGCTGAAACCCTGTCTCTACTAAAAATACAAAAGTTATCTGAGCGTGGTGGTGGGTGCCTGTAGTCCCAGCTACTTGGGAGGTTGAGGCAGGAGAATTACAGTGAGCTGATACCGCACCAGGAGACAGAGGTCGCAGTGAGCTGAGATCGCACAATTGCACTCCAGCCTGGGTGACAGAGCGAGATTCCATCTCAAAAAACACACCAAGAAAATATTATATTTGGTTTCAGGTTAGACATTTCAGGTTAGACTTCCTACTTGGTTCATTTTTATAATTTCTATCTTTTTAGTGATATTTTCTATTTGGTGAGACTTTATTTTCCTACCTTAGTTCTTTGCCTATGGTTGCTTTAGGCTCTTTAAGCATATTTAGAACAGTTGATTTAAAGTCTTTGTTTAGCAAATCTAATGCCTAGACTTACACAGGCACAGTCTTACTCATTTCTCATATTCCTGTGGCTGGGCTATACTTTTTTTTCTTTGTGTGGCTGATGATTTTTTGCTAAAATGAGATATTTTAAATGCTATAATGTGTCAACTCTGGAAATCAGTGTTTTCCCCTCTCATCAGGGTTCACTGTTGCTGTTTGTTGTGGGTTGTTGTTGTTTATTGACTTTCCTACATTTCTTTTGTATAAAGTCTATATTCTCTGTTGGGTATGATCACCAGAGACTGTATTCCATTAGCTTAGTCGTCAGCAAGTGTTTTGAAAGATATTTCTTTAAGCTGCTAGAACAAAGAAAAAGAAAAGGAAAAATACTTTTCTGTGTTTTGATGATTGGCTCTGTATTGGGGCCTCCTTCAATGCTTATCCAAGCCATTTAAAACTCTGCCTTAGCCTTCACTTGGAGGTTATCCAAAGACAGACTTAGGATCTTCTCAGTCCTTTACCGAGAATATATCAAATTCTGCTCATGAACGTGTCCTTGATTCCCTGGTATACGGAGGGATTTTAAAGCCTTTATTCCCCTAGCTGGGCATGGCGGCACACATCTGTAATCCCAGCACCTTAGGAGGTTAAGGCAGGTGGATTGCTTGAGCTCAGAAGTTCAAGAAAAGCTGGAGCAACATAGCCACACCCTGTATTTACCAAACACACACACACACACACACACACATACACACACACACACACAAAAAAAAGCCAGATGTGGCATGCACCTCTGGTCCCAGCTACTCAGGAGGCTGAGGTGGGAGAATTACTTGAGCCCAGGAGGCAGAGGTGGCTGTGAGCCGAGATCACGCCACAGCACTCCAGCCTTAGTGACAGAAGGATACCCCATCTCAAAAAAAAAAAAGCCTTTATTTCCCCTTCCCAACATCTTTTTTTCCAGACTTTTGAGGCTGTCTACTTCTTTTCCAGATGGTTCTCCCTTGCCTGAGACTGTTGCAGTCAATACTATGACCTTTAGATACTTTCAGCAAATGCCACCCAGGAAGCTCAGTCCCTGAATACTGAGTTACACTAAACAAAGGCAAGCCCTTTTGCCAGTCTTTCAGGAAGCCACCAAACAGCTTGAAATCATTACTTGTGAATAAGGACTGTATTGTTACTTTGGGCACAAGCAAACTGCCCCAAGAGTATGAGCTTCCATATTTATTGCTACTGCCCATCTAGGGCATGAAGGATGGCAAGCAAAGAATTTAAAATGTCACAGGACTCTTTTACTGGGTATAGCAGTTTTTTCCTTCATTACGCATTCGTGTAGTGGTTGTAAGAGTTTGACTACATTCTAGAGTTCTGTGACAGATGATTCAGACAACTTTTCCAAGCATAGTAATTGACTTTGTGAAGGAATCAAAACTTGTAGTTCCCTACTGTGACATTTTTGGTGATGTTATTCTCCTCTGTGCTTTTGATCTGAAGCTTTAAATAAAGCAGTACTACATCAGGTATTTCTCTTTTCAATGTCTTTTTCTAACACATTTAAAGCCTATTCAAATATTACCCATTACAAACAAACCAAACCAAATAAATGGAAGACTTGACCGCTCCCTCCGTATAGCACCACCTGCAGCTAATATTCTACTTCTCCTTCCCCTCTGCATCCAAGCCCTTCAAAAAGATTAACTTTTTATTTTTTATTTTTTCTGTCTCTATGCCTTCCCCCTTGCCATAAAGACCTTCCTGATCATTCAGGTGGAATTGAATCTTTGATTCATTTTACCTTGCTTTTGCCAGTATATAATGTTGTCATGCCAGATAAAACAGCTTTTTTGCACTTATTTATTAACTCTGTCCTTGTAATTCTGAGTCCTTCAGAGGTAAGACCATGCCTGTTTTTGTATATCTAGATGTTAGTATAATGTCTAGCGTATGTCTAAAATTTAATGCCTGTGTTGAATCAAATCCTCACAATAGATATAAGACTAAATTTATGAAACTATTATTTAAACATGCATCAAAGTAATTTGCATAGTTTCACAATGGAATGTATTTTAAATTATTTTATTAAAAAAGCATAATAATGCAAACCAGATGCATAGCCCTCTAATGATCTGATGTCATTTAGTAATACATTTTAAACATTTATAGGAGTAAATGGACTGAGTACCTTTTAGGAAACCTCTGTTAACATAAAGCTTTCAATAAAGGATAAAGAGCAGGGATTTGAGTCAACATTATATATATATAAAAGCAAAATGCAGATATTATATATAACAACTTAGTTAATGGCATTGACACAATAATAATCACCTGTGTGATAGGTGGGTTTATAAAATTACAGACTGGTCACAATCTGTAACTGAATAGATGGTCAGTTCAGCTCAACACAAGTTATATTACCAATGGATGGGCAGGGTCAAAAGATTCCCCAGAAGATAATTTGGAGATCAGTTTAACACTGAAGCAAATCATGATAACTTTTTCTATGCCATTTAAACAGAAATGTGTTTCACCTGGAAAAGTTTTAAGGCAGGCATTACCAATCAACCATTAAACAATAGAATATGATAATGTAAATAAATATCATGGTAGGCAAAAATTGAAACTGTCATGAGCATGAGCCCAGAACTCATTTGCTATGTCAAATACATCAATTTCCAGTCTAATTACCTGGAGCAAATAGTCTAATTTTATGAATTCGAGTCTCTCTATCTTTGAAACAATTAAAACATTTTTATAGGTCTTTAAACCAGGTACAGTTTTAAGTGTTTTATATATATTAACTCATAAAATCTCACATCAAATCCTATGAAGTAGGTGCTATTTTAAAAATGAGGGAACTGCAACACAGAAGGTAAGTATATTGTCCTTGGCTACAAAGGTGAGAGTGAAGTCATAATGCAACTCAGATGGTATGACCCCAAAGTAAATGCTATGCTTCATCACACTTGCTGTCTCTTAGCAAAAGTGATCACATGAAAATATCTATCTTTTGGGGTTACTGTGAAAATTAAATCAAATAATGTAGGCATAATAAGAGAAGTTCTAATGTCTCAGAAAACAAAAGCTCTTATCTATTTATAAGAAATGTGATTTTTCAGGAGTGTAGAAATACGCATTTACTTATTTATTTTTATTTTTTATTTTTTTTGAAACGGAGTCTCTTTCTGTCAGCCCAGGCTGGAGTGCAGTGGCGCCATCTTGGCTCACTGCAAGCCCCGCCTCCCGGGTTTACGCCATTCTCCTGCTTCAGCCTCCCGAGTAGCTGGGGCTACAGGCGCCCGCCACCTCACCCGGCTAATTTTTTGTATTTTTAGTAGAGACGGGGTTTCACTGTGTTAGCCAGGATGGTCTCAATCTCCTGACCTCGTGATCTGCCCGCCTCGGCCTCCCAAAGTGCTAGGATTACAAGTGTGAACCACCGCGCCTGGCCTAAGAAATGTGATTTTTCTAAGGAACCCTCTAAGTTATATTGATTTCAGACTATAAAGACCAATAACTAAATGATTTCTTCTGTCTCTTACATCAAGCATTAGCAAACTATTTTTGTTTTACAAAAGGCTTGATAGCAAATATTTTAGAATTTGCTAGTCATATGGTCTCTGACTACTCAGCTCTTCCTTATATAAATTCATTTGCAAAGAATGTGCTACTAAACAAATAACATAGAGAAATGTAATATATTTGGTAATAATATCACAAAGGTTATTTGTGCTATTTGAGCTAGATTATAGTAAAAGTGTATTGAGCTAAGGAAGTGACTCGAGATGGCAATTTGAATCCACAGGAACATATGAGGAAAATGATAAGTAAAATGGATATATTATTTCACCAGTAATACCACAGAAAGGGAAGAAGGGAATGGAGATATAAGCAATAGGTTCATTTTATTGCAATTAAGTTAGTATTAATCTGAAACTGATTCTGATAAGACATATATGGCAAGCCTCCCAACAATTAAGGAAATAAAAACTAAAGTGAAAAAAGTCACTAAAAATTAAAATATTACATTACAAAATATTAATCTAATGAAAAAAGCAGTTAAGGAATGATAAACAAAAATACTTGAGACACAGAAAACAAGATGTAAAATGGCAGACATAAAGTCAATTATAGAAAAATATCAGTAAATTGAATGGATTAAACAATTTAAGTGAAGAGCATAGATTGTCAAACTGGATCAAAAACATAACTCAACTGCATGTCTATATGCTATGTACAGAAAATAAACTTTATCCCTTTTTTTTTTTTTTTTTTTTTAAAGAGACAGTGTCTCTCCTCTCTCTGTCACCCAGGTTGGAGTGCAGTGGCGCGATCATAGCTCACTGTAGCCTTCAAATCCTGGGCTCAATTGTTCCTCCCACTTCAGCTTCCAAAAATGCTGGAATTACAGGCAAGAACCACTGCACTGAAAAAAACTTTAGATTCAAAGATAAAGATAAATTGGGAGTTAGGATAGAAACATTACCATGCAATTAGGATCCACAAGAAAGCTGGACTATCTATACTAATATTGGGCTTGACTTTAAACAAAACATGTTATGAGAGATTGAGAGGGACATTTTATGATACAGACGTCAACCCATCAGGAATATACAACCATAATAAATATATATTCTTCAAATAACAGAAGGGAAAAATACAAGAAGCAAAAACTGATTGAAAGAGAGAATTACACCATTTAAAAATAATAACTGGAGGCTGGATGCAGTGGCTCACGCCTGTAATCCCAGCACTTTGGAAGGCCGAGGTGGGTGGATCATGAAGTCAGGAGATCGAGACCATTCTGGCTAATATGGTGAAACCCCATCTCTACTAAAAATACAAAAAATTAGCCGGGCGTGGTGGCGGGCGCCTATAGTCCCAGCTGCTGGGGAGGCTGAGGCAGGAGAATGGCATGAACCTGGGAGGCGGAGCTTGCAGTGAGCCGAGATGATGCCACTGCACTCCAGCCTGGGCAACACAGCGAGACTCCATCTCAAAAATAATAGTAATAATAATAATAGCTGGAAACTTTAATGTCCCAATTTTAATGATGGATGGAAACAATTAGGCAAAAGTTCAACAAGGAAACATAAGACTTGAACAACACTATAAACCAACTGGAACCAACAGACATGCCTAGAACACTATACCCCGCTACAGCAGAGTACATACTCTCAAGGGCACTTGGAACATTCTTGAAGGTAGACCACATGCTAAGCCATAAAACAAACCTCCATACATTGTAAAGGATATAAAAACATACTAAAAAGTATGATCTCTGACTACAAGGAAGGAAAATTACAAATCAAGAAGAGAAATAAACCTGAAGAACTCAAAAATAAGGGGAAATTAAGTCACTCTGAGCAAGTAGGTCCAAGAAGAAATCAAAGGGAAATTGGATAATACCTTGAGATGAATGAAAATAAAAAGGCAAATAGAGAATAGAAAAAATTATTAATAAAACTAAAAGCTGTTTATTTGAAAATGTCAACAAAATTCAAGTTTTGCCTAGGTTTGCCAAAAACAGAGAATATTCACATTTCTAGAATCACAAGTGAAAGATGGATCATTAATACTGACCTCACAGAAATAAAAAGGATTATTTTAAAAAGCATGAATAATTGTATACCAAAATTAATGCCCACTAAGAAAGTCTAGGCCCAGATGACTTCACTGATGAATTTTATCAAGCATTTAAAGAATTAATCACCTATTATTTCAAAAGATAGAAAAGGAGGTACATTTCCTCAGTCCTCCTGATATCAGGATTCCTCTGACACTAAAACAGTACAAAGACACCATAAGAAAGAAAACTATAGACCAAAATCTCTTATAAATATAGATGCAAAAATCCCAAGTCAAGTACTAGCAAACTTAATCCAACAGTGTGATAGTTTTATATGTCAGCCTCACTGGAGCAGGGGATGTTCAGATGTAAGGTTAAATATTTCTGGGTAGGTCTATGAGAGTTTTTGTTTTTGGTTTTTTGTTTGTTTGTTTGTTTTCAGGATAAAATTAGCATTTGGATTAGTGTACTCATTCAGTAAAGTAAATTGCCCTTCCTAGTGTGTGGGGATGGGTATCATCCAATCTGCTTAGGGCCTACGTAGAATAAAAGACATAGGAAGAGGAGTTCCCCCGTTTTTTTCCCTACCTCACCATTTGAACTGGGACATTTCCTCTTATCTTCTCCTGCACTTGAACTGGCATTTACACCATAGGGTGCTCTTGTTTTCACATCTTCGGATTTGGACTGAATTATAACATCAGCTTTCCTAGTTCGTAATCTTGCAGATGTAAGAGCATGGGACTTCTCCACATGGTAATTGCATGAGCTAATTCTTCATAATCTCTCTCTCTCTCTCTCTCTATCATATTGGTTTTGCTTCTCTGGAAAGCCCTGACTAATTCAACAGCATAATAAAAGAATTACACACCATAACCAAGTGGTGTTTATTTGAGCAAAGCAAGATTGGTTTAATATCTGAGTTTTGATTACTGTGATGCAGCTTGTCAATAGAATTTAACAACATTGTACTGGAGGTTCTAGCAGGGCAATTAGGAAACAAAAAGTAATACAAGACATCTAGATTGGAAAGGAAGATGCAAAATTAACTTGATTCACAGATGACATGATCTTATATGCAGAAAATTCTGAGAAATACACTAACACTATGAAAATGAATAACATGCTTAGCAAGGAAGTTGTAGTATACAGGGCGTACAAAAACCAACTATATTTGCACACACTTGTTATGAACAACTGAGAATGAAATTAAGAAAACAATTTCATTTGCAATACTATCAAAAAGAATAAAGTACTTTAGGAATAAATTTAATCAAAGTAATCTAAGACTTGTACATTAAAAACAGCAAAATATTGTTGAAAGATATTAAAGGCACACATGCACATATTCCTCAGCTCTATTAATTAAAGGATCTAAGCCCTAAAACACCCGAATAGTACATGGCAATCCTCATGCCCATATCTTAACTTGTAAATACCATTCTCCACCATAAGGAGCCAGTACTCCTTGGAGAACTGGCTGATTCCTAGATTGTGACAGGGAAAGTCCAAGATAATACTGTAACATCTTGTAACTGAGAGTAAGAAGGTGTTCTAAAAATGATGAAGTCATGTCAAAAAAAAAAAACAAAAAAAAAACCCAGGAGCCAGCTCAAGGGATTCCCACTGACCAGATCTGGGATTATTAGATCATCAAAACATAAAATAATAGTAATGAAATATGACCTATTTAATAATGTAGTGAATTATGAGTCCAATCTAATATAAATAAACAAATAAATAGGAAGGAGATAAATAGTTTTCACAGTGGAATGCTGACAAATGAAATAGAAGGAATGGAATTAGGGAATCTCCATTTGACAACCATAATAGCAATAATTAATTCAGTTAAGTGAATACTAAAATTAGTGAATAGAAATATGTGAAAAATAAAATATTTGCATAGTATCAAGGTATTTCCTCATAAAATGTTTATTGATTACAGGAGGGGAAACTTTACAGTGGAGAAGCCTGGCAGACACTGTTTTTCACATTGGGTAAGGCTATCAGTACTAGCATTATAAAAATCAAAATCTTATGCTGGCCAGGCATGGTGGCTCATGCCTGTAATCCCAGCACTTTGGGAGACTGAGGTGGGTGGATCACTTGAGATCAGGAGTTTGAGACCAGCCTGGCCACCGTGGAGAAACCCCATCTCTTCTTCTACTACTACTACTACTACTACTACTACTACTACTACTAATAATAATAATAATAATAATAATAAATACAAAAATTAGCCAGGTATTGTGGCAGGCCCTTGTAGTCCTAGCTACTTGGGAGGCCGAGGCAGGAGAATCACCTGAACCCGGGAGGCCGAGGTTGCAGTGAATCAAGATCATACCACTGCACTCCAGCCTGGAAGACAGAGCAAGACTCTGACTCAAACAAACAAAAAAATCTTATGCCATGCAATCAATAAATGTAGTGAGAACACAGCATCACTGCTTTGATTATCATGCCAAAACACAATATTAATCCAGTTAGTCTTACATATGGGTCTCACTAAAAAGTTAATAGGTATGTACTTGGATGGCTTTCTATAGATATTTTAAAATTTATTTTATCATAATATTCTTGTTCTTGTCCAGTGTTCTTTTGGAATAAACGGTTTAAAAAACATATTAATTTGTTTATTTTTAAAATTTTGCTGTTATCCTAATTATGGTTTAGAAATCATATCATCTATTGCTATTCAATTAATAGAATTTCCTTTAAATGTCCACAGTATATTTGACATACAAATTATTAATACTTTAAGCTCTTTATCAAGGCATAAACAAAATGCAGAATGCTGTTTTGTATTCTAGCTTTAATGTGCCTCTACCCAGCTACCTTCACCCACCACGCTTACGCCCACACACGCCCATCCTCTTGCTGCTCTGGTTTAGAGGTTTATTTCTTTATTTTGCAATTTGTTTTCTCCAGTAATTGAAGGTATTGTCTTGTTCTTTTCTAATTTCTAATGTTTTGATTGAGAATCTACTGTCAAAAACAGTAAATGTTCTTGCTTAAGTTTGTTTAAGAATTTATATTCTCTATGTATTAAGATTTCAAACACACACACACACACACACACACACACACACACACACACATACACATTCCTTCAGGCTTGAACACCAAAGTTTACATTTTCTATACCCTTTATCGTTATTTTGGTCTGAGATGCTAATTCCTGTAGAGGTGTATTTAAATACTACTTCACTCTGATTTGTATATTTATCTGTTCTTTCTTACAATTTGTATCAAGTTGCTTTACATATTTTGATTTTACTGTTTGATAAATTTTAGTGAATTAAAGGAAGATACATACATACAATATTATATATTGTATATTATATTGTATATATTATATATATATCTTTCCCTCCTCTTCCTTTACTTATGTATCCTTTCTCTTTTCTCCCTGTTCTGAGTAGCACTATGGGTGTTATAGCACATTTTAAAGGCAGAGACAGGTCAGGGTGAAAGAAGTCCAGATTAGGGAAAGTTATAAGTGAACTGCTTAATATGCATCTTGCTTCTGTAAGCACTACATATATTATATATATCTACACACACACACACACACACACACATACATATATATATACATATATATATATATATATATATATATATATATGTCTGTCTTGACTAAACCAGTTCATTAGACACCAGGTACATGACAAAAACAAGAAAAAGAGCAGGACAGAAGGCCTTCTTACAAAAATGAGATACATAGATGAATCACTGGGTCTACTGTTTTCTTGGTTTCTGTCTTTATTTTTTTTTCTTGCAGTGTGGAGGGATGAGGTAAGTGTTGATAGGCACAAGCAAAAGAAGACTATGAATCTTCTAGTACCACCCACTCCACACCAGAGGGAAGGACAGAGCCAGTCTAACTGCCCACCTCAAGGTCACATTTACTAAACCCTTTGATTTAGGATGAAATATGTATGGCTACCATGAGTTTCAGCATATAAATTCAGGTATTCTTCTGCCCAGGTGTTCAACAACCTCTGACACCCAGGTCATTACTGGCATCTCAGGATTTATGACATAAAGAAATGTTCATACAAATGTCCATGGGAAATGTCCACATGCAGGTTAGCCAAAAAGGAGAAGAATGTAGTTATTCACAGCCCAGGTTTTAGAACCAGACATATCTGCGAGGAGATCCTAGCTCTTCTACTTACCAGCATGCACTCTTGAGCAAGTTACTTAATCATTTTGAAACAAAATGTCCTTATTCATAAAAGAATGTAATAACATGTATCTTAATTTGCTCTTGTAAAAATTAAGTTAGATAATTTATGTAGGGTTCTTTCTATAATGCCTAGCACATGGTAAGGAATCAGTGAATATTTAGCAATATTAGCTACATTGTTTTGTTAGTTACAAAATAAATAGAGGCTGAATTCTAGGTGGGGACCAAAGAGCAACATGGCATAATTCCAACAAGCTTAAGATTTCCTCCAACAGAAGTTCATAAATAATCTTGATCTACTGACTTTCTTAATCTCAGCAGCCTATGGATTATTCTCTGTATCGCTATGGCTTCCTTTTTTTCTAACTCGGTTTTTAGTGTCAGCAATAACACCTCATGCTTTCTATTCAGCTTCATCACCATGCTATAGTGTGACAAAGCATATTCATTTCTACCCAGAGTCAGAGGAAAAGCTTCTCCTTCACCCTCTGAAGGTTTACTGAAAATGAACTGACAGAAGGCAGATTCATAGAAGGAAACACATACAAAATTTATTTAATGTTCATAAACATGGGAGAATTGCAGGAGAATGATTACTGACTAACCCTGTGAGGTCTAGATGCTTATATATGTATCCTACTTTATAGAGGAAGGGGAAATGGGGGTCATAGGACTAAATGATTTGCAGGAGAAAAGAATGAGCCCACACCAGGATTACCTAGGACAGTGTTTCTCTGAGCTCTGGGGAAGGTAATAGGAAGGTGAGGGGTGAAACTTCACCTTAAATAAGAGTTGTGTTATTGTGCAGATAGAGCCTCCCAGGTAATCTCTCAGAGTTGCCTTCAGAAGAATACATAAAGAATCTGTCTGGTTGTGGTGAGAACTCCCAGTTCTCTTCTCTTCTCAGATGGCTAAACTTTTCTGGTTATTTGATAAGAGTCCTGGGGAAGGGGACTTAAGACAATTGTATTTTTTTTTTAAAGAATTTTTCTTCATCAGAGAAACAAATTCTAGAGAGTTGCTCCCAGTGCTTCATGAAAGAAAGAGGATTGAAGAGACAGGGGAAGATCAGATGAAAGAACTTGCTTCTTTCTGGAGGACCTTCAGTTTTCTTTAACTTAAAGCACTCAGCATGCCAAAGTGCTATATTTTGGGATTTATATATTTTTTAAATTTTATTTTAAGTTCCAGGACACATGTGCAGAACGTGCAGGTTTTTTACATAGGTATACATGTGTCATGGTGGTTTGTTGCACCTATCAACCCATCATCTAGGTTTTAAGCCCTGCATGCATTAGGTATTTGTCATAATGTTCTCCCTCCCCTTGCCCCCGATCCACCGACAGGCTCCAGTGTGTGATGTTCCCCTCCCTGTGTCCATGTGTTCTCATTGTTCAGCTCCCACTTATGAGTGAGAACATGCAGTGTTTGGTTTTCTGTTCCTGTGTTAGTTTGCTGAGGATGATGGTTTCCAGCTTCATCCACATCTCTGCAGAGAACATGAACTCATTCTTTTTTATGACTGCATAGTTTCTATGGTATATATATGACACATTTTCTTTATCCAGTCTATCATTGATGGGCATTTGGGTTGGCTCCAAGTCTTTGCTATTGTAAACAGTGCTGCAGTAAACATTTGTGTGCATGTGTCTTTATAGTAGAATGATTTATAATCCTTTGGGTATATACCCAGTAATGGGATGGCTGGGTCAAATGGTATTTCTGGTTCTAGATCGTTGAGGAATTGCCACACTGTCTTCCACAATGGTTGAATTAATTTACACTCCCACCAACGGTGTAAAAGTGTTCCTATTTTCTCTGCATCCTCTCCAGCATCTGTGGTTTCCAGACTTTTGAATGATCGCCATTCTAAATGACATTAGAGAGTATCTCATTGTGGTTTTGACTTGCATTTCCCCAATAACCAGTGACGATGAGCTTTCTTTCATGTGTTTGTTTGCCACATAAATGTCTTCTTTTGAGAAGTGTCTGTTCATATCCTTTGCCCACTTTTTGATGGGGTTGTTTACTTTTTTCTTGTAAATTTGTTTAAGTTCCTTGCAGATTCTGGATATTAGACCTTTGTCAGATGGATGGATTGCAAAAATTTTCTCCCATTCTGCAGGTTGCGTGTTCACTCTGATGATAGTCTCTTTTGCTGAGCAGAAGCTCTTTAATTTAATTAGATCCCATTTGTCAATCCTGGCTTTTGCTGCAATTGCTTTTGGTGTTTTAGTCATGAAGTCTTTGCTCATGCCTATGATCTGAATGATACTGCCTAGATTTTCTTCTAGGGTTTGTATGGTTTTAGGTTTTACGTTTAAGTCTGTAATCCATCTTGAGTTAATTTTTGTGTAAGGTGTAAGGAAGGGATCCAATTTCTATTTTCTGCACACGTCTAGCCAGTTTTCCCAGAACCATTTATTAAATAGGGAATCCTTTCCCCATTGCTTTTTTTTGTCAGATTTGTCAAAGATCAGATGGCTGTAGGTATGTGGTGTTGTTTCTGAGGCCTCTGTTCTGATGCCTCAGAAATAACACCACACATCTACAACCCTCTGGGATATAATTTTCTGTGCCCCAACACTACCAAGATATGTTTGTAGCTTTGTTTACAATCTAGTATTTTTTTTAATTCCATTTAATTTCATCATGTATTAGTCTGTTTTCACACTGCTGATAAAGACATGCCAGAGACTGGGCAATTTACAAAAGAAAGAGGTTTAACTGGACTTACAGTTCCATGTGGCTGGGGAAGCCTCACAATCATGGTGGAAGGCAAGGAGGAGCAAGTCATATCTTAGATGGATGACAGCAAGCAAAGAGAGAGAGCTTGGGCAGGGGACCTCCTCTTTTTAAAACTATCAGATCTCGTGAGACTTATTCACTGTCTTGAGAACAGCTTGGGAAAGACTTGCCCCCATGATTCAGTTACCTCCCACTGGGTCCCTCCCACAACATGTGTGAATTCAAGATGTGACTTGGGTGGGGACATAGCCAACCCATATCACATCAAAAATAGTTAAATAATTTAAAAATACATATTATGTTTTTCAAGAAATTTGGGTGGAATGTAGTATAAATAGGCCAATAAAGCAACATTTTTATTCACCTGTCAATGTAAGAAAGTTGCTAACAATCTTCATATAACTAAAAAAAAAAAAAAAAAAAAAAAAAATAGGTCATGAAATGTTTTAATGGGATACCGATACTTCTACTCACACTTACCTGTTTATGTAATAGCTACGAAAGGAAAAACAAAATGCTGATATAAATAGAGAAAACTCAATAATGCCAATCATTCAATTCTTAGCTTTGCTGCTAAAATAAATTTAAGGAAAAAATTTACATTAAAGTTGCATTTACTAAGGTATTGGCCATTTTTGTGCAAAACTGGATTTCTCAGCCTTGGCTCTATGGACATTTGGAGCTGAATAATTCTTTGTCATGGGGCCTATCATATGCACTATAGAATATTTAGCAATATCTCTGACCTCTATTCACCAGATGTCAATAGCACCCCTCCCAGGTGTGACAACCAAAAATGTGTCCAGTCATTTCCATGTCCCCTTGGGTAGGGGAGAGTGGCTTGCTCCTGGTTAAGAAGAACTGGTGTAAGCTAAAGGATGTTCAAAAGCAGGTAAGACACCTTTTATCTTTATTTTTCATTTAATTTATATTTTTAAACTTTTGCTATTAATGCAAAGTAATGCACTCTGTGCTGTGCCCATTTTAAAAGTTGTTGGTCAAACATGGTACTGGTACCAAAACAGAGATATAGACCAATGGAACAGAATGGAGCCCTCAGAAATAATACCACACATCTACAACCATCTGATCTTTGACAAAGCTGACAAAAACAGGAAATGAGGAAAGGATTCTCTATTTAATAAATGGTGCTGGGAGAACTGGCTAGTCATATGTAGAAAGCTGAAACTGGATCCCTTCCTTACATCTTATACAAAAATTAATTCAAGATGGATTAGAGACTTAAATGTTAGACCTAAAACCATAAAAACCCTAGAAGAAAACCTAGGCAATACCATTCAGGACATAGGCATGGGCAATGACTTCATGTCTAAAACACCAAAAGCAATGGCAACAGAAGCCAAAATTGACAAATGGGATCAAATTAAACTAAAGAGCTTCTGTACAGCAAAAGAAACTACCATCAGTGTGAACCGGCAACCTACAGAATGGGAGAAAATTTTTGCAATCTACTCATCTGACAAAGGGCTAATATCCAGAACCTACAAAGAACTCAAAAAAATTTACAAGAAAAAAACAACCCCGTCAAAAAGTGGGCAAAGGATATAACAGACACTTCTCAAAAGAAGACATTTATGCAGCCAACAGACCCATGAAAAAATGCTCATCATCACTGGCCATCAGAGAAATGCAAATCAAAACCACAATGAGATACCATCTCACACCAGTTAGAATGGCGATCAATAAAAAGTCAGGAAACAACAGTTGCTGGAGAGGATGTGGAGAAATAGGAACACTTTCACACCGTTGGTGGGACTGTAAACTAGTTCAACCATTGTGGAAGGCAGTGTGGCAATTCCTCAAGGATCTAGAACTAGAAATACCATTTGACCCAGCCATCCCATTACTGGGTATATACCCAAAGGAATATAAATCATGCTGCTATAAAGACATATGCACACATATGTTTATTGCAGCACTATTCACAATAGCAAAGACTTGGAATGAACCCACATGTCCATCAACGACAGACTGGATTAAGAAAATGTGGCACATATACACCATGGAATACTATGCAGCCATAAAAAAGGATGAGTTCATGTCCTTTGTAGGGACATGGATGCAGCTGAAAACCGTCATTCTCAGCAAACTATCACAAGAACAGAAAACCAAACACCACATGTTCTCACTCATAGGTGGGAATTGAACAATGAGAACACTTGGACACAGGAAGGGGAACATCACACACCGGGGCCTGTTGTGGAGTGGGGGATGGGGGGAGGGGGAGGGATAGCATTAGGAGATGTACCTAATGTAAATGACGAGTTAATGGGAGCAGCACACAAACATGGCACATATGTAACAAACCTGCACATTGTGCACATGTACCCTAGAACATAAAGTATGAAAAAAAAAGTTGTTGGTCAAATTTAGCCTGCTCCTGATGCAGGATTTTTCTCAGTCACTTTGCCAGCTGGGGACCTCTGGCTGGCAACGCTCCAGCCCGGGCCTTGCTCAGGCACCCTACCTGCCTCAGGAGGCAGCCATCCCACTCAGCCAACCCAGGCCATGCCTGGTTTGCGCACCAGCTCAGTCTGTGGCTGGGCCAGGCATGCCCCAGCCTGCCTGTGTTATTGGTCATACCTGTGTTCAGCAGTTCCAGAGTCTTTATCCAACATCCAAGAAGAATGAGGATACACTGACAATTGAAGGATGAGGAGGGCAGAGAAGAATTTTAT
The DNA here is from genome assembly GCF_008728515.1 of Papio anubis. Taxonomy (NCBI): domain Eukaryota; kingdom Metazoa; phylum Chordata; class Mammalia; order Primates; family Cercopithecidae; genus Papio; species Papio anubis. The sequence continues at coordinate 84,379,890 of NC_044989.1, forward strand.
TGAGTGATGAAACAGCTCTCAGTGGAGAGGAGATGCAGGACTGTCCCCCACCCAAAGTTGGGTGGTTTCTCTCCCAATGTGGCTGAGCCTGGGGCTTTTATGGGCTCAGAATAGGAGAGTGCATGCTAATTGGTTTGTGAGTATGCAAAAATATTAAAACAAAGACATCACTCAAAGGTGGATGGGCATGACAGGATAAAAAATCAGTTAGGGAAGGTTAGGTATATGTAAAATAGGTGTATGGTGGGGATCAATTAGAGGAAAGTGCACCAAACAGGAAGAGAGGTTCTCAATCCAGTCCATGGATTTACCTGGGACTTGTAGTTAGGCTTTAAGCTGTCTTTGGCTTGAATGTGGGGTTTCACCAGGGACTAACCCTTATCTGCCTAGGAATTTGTCTGCTTCCTGCTACTCTTATTCCCTTTGGTTCATATTTTATTCTACTAAAAAATGTTGGACAAATCAATGATAGACTGGATAAAGAAAATGTGGCACATATACACCATTTAATTCTATGCAGCCATAAAAGAGAATGAGATCATGTCCTTTGCAGGGACATGAATGAAGCTAGAAGTCATCATTCTCAGCAAACTAGCACAGGAACAGAAAACCAAACACTTCATATTCTTACTGATAAGTGGGAGTTGAACAGTGAGAACACATGGGCACAAGAAAGGGAACAACACACACTGGGGCCTCTCGAGTGATGGAAGACAAAGGAAAGGAGAGCATTAGGATAAATACCTAAGGCATGTGGGGCTTAAAACCTAGATGACGGGTTGAAAGTTGCAGCAAACCAACATGGCACATGTATACCTATGTAACAAACCTGCACATTCTGCACATGTATCTCAGAACTTAAAGTAAAAACCAAAAAATGTTGGACAAGATTTTCATCCAATTGAACCTGACTTCTGAAACTAATCCTAAATGTCCTCTGAATGTATTATTGAAAGATTGTTTTCTTTTCATTTTCTTTTTTTGTTCCCCAGAACATCCAGCATGCAGAAACAGAAGATTGCTGTCATTACCATTTACTTTTTTATGTGACACAAGTAGACTGGTCCAAACCTTGCAAGGTCTGATTTGAATTTTTCAGAGCTTTCCTTTGCTGCTAATGGAATGCCCCCTTTGTACATCCAAAGTATTTTTCTTTGTTTATCTTGAGCATGGATGCTATATAGAATCAACAGGCATTGAACTGACCCAATAGAAAGAGGCTTTTGAGCAATATTAAAACTGGAAATGAAAATTGCAAGATTTTCTTTGGTTGCAATGCATTCCTTTATTTACATGACACAAACTTTACTACTTTTCTATACCAGTGTCATAGAAGCCTAGCTCTGAAGGTCTCTTGGAAGTCATTTAGCATTTCCTTTAGGTCCAGGCCACTGCGAATTATATTTTGTAAACAAGGATAGAAATTTTTCTTTTAAACTCTACTAAAATAATCCAATAGTAGTTAAACCAGCTTCAAGTTTGTGCAACTTATGTGATCGGAATGAATTCCAATTTAGCTTAAAAGCTCATCTCAATTCCAGCAGAATTAAGAACTCATATGAGAGGGGTGATTGATGACTAGCAGGACACCTTGAGAAGCTCACTTCTAACGAAATGGTGAAACCTGATTTTTTTTCAAACTAAATCCTCTAGAAATACTCCTAAGGACATACTACAAATGGAAAAACATGTATTCAGAAAAATTCTGTAAAAATTCAAAACTCTAACTGGAATACATTAGTTTGAAGTTAAACGCTAAAAAGAAAAAAAGAAAAATGCATGACCCAATGAATTTTTGAAAATGATAGGGAAATCAGCTGACAGTTCCTGAAGTTTAACAGTCAGGTGTGATGAGGGAGACACAGAGAGCCCTGCTCAAAACAAGGAATCATCCCAGAGTGCCTGGGTGACTGAATATACACAAACCTGAGTATGCCAAAGGTGCAACATCAGAGGCTTAATAATATTGATACGCATGTTGGAGTGGTAGCCTCCACTAAAAATCATACAATCAGCTGTTGTAATAAGAAAATAATAGTAATATGGTCTCAGAGGGAAGAAGGTACCCAGTGTGTACATATGAGATTCAGAAACACAGGAATACATGATTCATACCCTAGGAAAAAAGCAGGCAAAAGTAATCACTTGTGAAAGCAATCGGCTGTCAGATTAAACAGAAAAAAACTTCAAAATAGTCATCATAAATACATTCAAAGTTGTAAAAGAGACCATAATTAAAGAGGTAAAGAAATGTAAAATGACAATGTCACATCAGATATTGAATATCAATAGAGATACAATTTTCTAAAAAATAGCCATTCTGGAGTTTAAAAGTGCAATAACTGAAATGAAAAATTCACTGAAGGAATTCAGAATATTTGAACTGGCAAAAGAAAGTAGTAAATTTGAAGATATATCCATAGAAGTATGTGTGCCAAATCATACAGAGAAAAAAGAATAAAGAAAAATAGAGCCTCATGTAATGATAGGACATCATCATATACATGAACACATATGTAATAGAAATATCAGAAAGAATATAAATAAATAAAAGATAAGTAATATTTGAAGAAAAATTAGCTTAAAAACTTCCCAAATTTGTTCAAAAACAACAACCTGCACATCCAGGAAGCTCAGTGAACTTTAAGTAGCATAAATGCAAAGAGACCCACAAACTGACACATTATAGTAAAAATGCTGAAAGCCAAGGACAAAGAAAAAGTTCTGAAAGCAGTAAAATAAAAATGAATCACTACTTACAAGGAAACCCCAATAAGATTAACAACTGACTTCTCAGTAGAAATGGTAGAGTCCAGTTGGCTGTGTGATAGCATATTCATAGTGCTCAAAAACAAACAAAACAACCTGTCAACTATGAATTCTATAACCACAAAAACTATGTTTCAAAAATAAAGAGGAATTGCAGATATCCCCTAAAATAAAAAAAAAAAATAGAACTAAGAAAATATGATAACATCAAACTTATAACAAGATATAGTAAAGGATATCTTCAGGCAGAAAGATACTAACTATAGATAGCAATTCAAATCTACATGAAAAAAATGGGGGTTAAGCAAAGATAATTATTTATCAAAAATAAAATATTTAGGAATCAATTTAATAAAATGAATATAAAACAAATATCTAAAAACTATAAAATATTATTTTAAAAAATTAAAGTTCTAACTAAATGGAAAATATTTCATGTTCGTGGAGCAGAAAACAATATTGTTAAGAGAAGTAGACACCTTGGATTGAGCTACAGATTCAATACAGTCTCTTTCAGAACTGCAGATGACTTCTTTATAGAAATGGACAAGCTTATTCTAAAATCCGTATGTAATTGTAAGCTGTCAACAATAGCCAATACAATCTTGTGAAGAAAGAACAAAGTAGAACTCATACTTCCTTATTTCAAAATTTACCGCAAAGCTATGTTAATTAAAACAATGTGCTATTGACATAAATATAGACTCATAGACCAAAGAAACATCTTTGAGAGTTCAGAAATAAACTAATATATCTAGGATTAATTGTTTTGTGACAAGAGTATCAAGACCATTCAATAGCAAAGAATAATCTCTTCAACAAATGGTGCCGGGATACCTGGATAGCCACATGCAAAAAAACAGAAGAAGTGGACCCCGACATCATACCATACACAAAATCTAACTCAAAATGGATCAATTACCTAAATATAAAAGATAAAACTATGAAACCCTTAGAAGAAAATGTAAGAATGAATCTTTGTGGCTTTGGATTTGACAATCGTTTCTTAAATATGACATCAAAAGTGTAAGTAACAATGATAAAAATAGATATGTTGTACTTCATCAGAATTAAAATATTTTTGAATCAAAGAACACTATCCAGAAAGTGAAAAAGACAAATCACAAGATGGGAAAATATTTTCAAATAATATATCTGATGTGGATCTAGTTTCCAGAATATATAAAGAACTGTAATAACTCAATGAGCAAATAATAATAATAAAATTTTAAAATGGGCAAAGGACTCTTTATTCAAAGATTTACAAATGAATATAAATGGACAACAAGCACAAAGAAAGATGCATGACATCATTGGTCATTTTGAAAATGCAAATCAAAACCACTATGTGATAACCCTTCATACCCAGAAGGAGACCATAATAATAAAAAATTTTTAAAGGGCAAAGAATGAGTCTTTTTGAGGATAGGTAAAATGGTTCAGCTGCTGTAGAATCTGTCTGCTATTCAAAAAGTTAAATATAGAATTACCAAATGAACCAGTCATTTCACTGTTAGGTATATATCCAAAAGAAATTGAAACGTAGGTTCATAAAAAACTTGTACGTGAGTTTTTCTAGCACCATTATTTATGAAAGCCAAAAAGGGAAACAGCTCAAATGTCCATTGGTAAATAAATGAATAAACCAATTGTGATACATGCATACAATGAATCATTATTCATACATGAAAAAGATTACTGATCCATGCTACAACATGAATAAAACTTCAAGAACATTGCTAAGTGAAAGAAGTCATACAGAAAAGTACATATGTCATCCTATTCTATTTTTCTGAAACATTCAGAATAGATAGTGTAGAAACAAAAAAACAGTGATGGTTGCCTTGACAGGGAGAAGAAGAGGAGTACTCCTCAATGATACAGAGTTTTGTTTTGGAGTGAAGGAAATGTTTTTTAACTATAAAGCCAAGGGGGTTGCACAACATTCTGATTATACTAAATGGCACTGAATTTCTCATTTTAAAATGGTTACTTTCATATGAATTCCACTCAATAAATTTTTGCAAATAGAAACATGAAGCAGATTAGTGATTGTGTAAAGCTGAGGGGTAGAGGAGATAGCTAAAACATATGTGAATTCTTTTTTACATGATAAAAATCTCAAACACCTACTGTGGTAATGTTTGTACATACAGGTAAATATATAAGATATACTGACTTGTCCACTTTCACAAGAGTCAATTGTATGATATCTGAATTATATTTCAATAAATCTGTTAAAAAGGGATCCCATACTTAGTATGAGTTTTCCCTTGGTGTTATGACAAACTTGATTTAAATCATCATAAAATTGTCTTATCGGTCTTTAGGTCAGAAGTATGACATGGGTTTCCCTGGAGTAAAAATATGGGTCCACAGGGCTGTATTCACCTCTGAAGGCTCTAGACGTGGATCTATTCCCTCTCTTTTCAGGTTGTTGACAGAATTCAGTTTCTTGCACATAGCCTCCTGTATCTCAGAGTCACAACAGTGTGGTGAATTTTTATAATGTAGTCACTTTCTCTGACCACAGAGTATCTGCTTATAAGAGCTCATATGATTAGATTTAGGCCTGCCAGGATAATCCCAGATAATCCTCCCTCTTCAAGGTCTGCAACCTTATTCACATCTACAAAATCCCTTTTGCTGTGTAAAATAATGTATTTGCAGGTTCTGGTTCTGCCTATGATATATGCCAAAACAAAAAGTTGAATATTCTTGTTATGAGATGTAAGCAAATAATGTTCTGACCTTAAGGAATAAAAAACATTCTTAAACAAAACTCAAAAAGAGTTAATCTAAAAGAAAAGATTGATAGACTCACCTTTGCTGAAACTAAGGAGATTGTAATGAACTAAGAACTAAGTCCTAAGAAATGTATGCAGAAATGTTTAATATTGTTACAGATAGTGTAAGATTTCATTAAGACCACAATATAGTATCAGCTGATACTCATTTTATTGGTAAAAATTTAACAGTGTGACAATGACAAGTATTACAGAAGATGTGGATCATCAGATTTTTTTATAAATTGCTAGTGAAAGATAAATTATAGCAACCATTTTTTTAAAAGACCATAATATTATCTCCTACTATGCTTTCAATATAAAAATCTCCTCCAAAATTGAGGTATTGGAACTTAATGGCCAATATAATGATATTGAGAGATGGGATTTCTAAGAGGTGATTAGATCATGAGGGCTCCTCCTCTCTTGATGGGGACTAAGGCCCTTGTAAAAGAGGCTCCAAGCACCATTTGCTGATCTTTCCATTCTGCCTTTTGCCATGTGAGGACACAGCTTTTCTTCCCTCTGGAGGGTGCAGCAACAAGGCCCCACCTTGGAAGCAGAAAGTGACCCGCTCCGGACAACGGAACCTACCAGCACCTTGATGTTGGATTTCCCAGCCTTCAGAACTGGGGGAAAATACATTTCTCCTCTTCATAAATTATTCGGCCTTAGGTATTTTGTTATAACAGCACAATAAACTACGATATCTCCTAAAGCTCAGTGTTTGTATACCATAAAATCTACTGATTCTATTCCCACTCTTGTATATACATACCAAAAAATGCATACAAGAATGTTCACAGAAGCCCTGTTTACAACAGCAAAAGGAAACAATCCAAATATCTATAAGGCAGATCACCATCTGCATTATATTCATATAGTAGAATATTATGCAGTGCCTAAGCTGTCTGAAACAATGACACATAACAATATGGATACATCTTAACAGTGTAATGCTGAGTGGAAAAACTAAGTCCCAAAAAAAGTGTGTGTGTGTCTGTGTGTGTGTGTGTGTGTGTGTGTGTGTGTGTTATATAGCTGTAATGAAACTAACTAAAGGGAAAACAAGTGTTTTAGGTTACTTGTGGAATGGTGGATGCTATAGTTTGCATGTTTGTCCCCTCCTAAATTCATTTTGAAATTTAATTACTATTGTAACAGAATTAAAAGGTGGGGGCTTCAAGAGGTGATTAGGCCATGAGGGCTCTGCTTGCATAAGTGGATTCATGCAGTTATTGCAGGAGTGAGTTCATTACAAAGGGACAAATTTTGTTCCCTTTTTTCTATCTCTCTTGCCCTCTCTTTGCTCATCTGCCACAAGATGATGCAGCAAGAAGGCCCTTGCCAGATGTCAGGCCCTTGATCTTGGACTTCCCAGACTCCAGAACTGTGAGCCAAATAAATTTCTGTTTATTATAAATTATCCAGTCTGTGGTATTTAGCACAAAACAGACTAAGACAGTGGGTCTCTAAATCACATTAAATTATATTACATTGAATTGTAAAATATAAATGCAGAAAGGGTTATTAATGGACAAATGATGAGACTGTGTTATAAACCAAAGATTATAGTTATTCCAATTATGTGCATTTGAGATTCACTTAAAATTCATTCTTCATTGCTCATTTTTTAAAATATCAGGACATCCTTCTTTCTCTATCTTATTTTTATTACCCTGATTATACATGTTTAGTTGTTTCAAGCCCCGAAGTAGACTTGTTTTTTCATTTAGTGTTATGACTGGCTATATAAATAGTCCATAGTAAATAATGCCTCAAATAAAATTTTTATTATCAAAGAATTTTCTTATGAACCAGTTTTAATGCTTATTACAATATCTAATTATATCAAATGGACATGGCCTTTGTGGAACCTATACTATTTCCCTGGTGCCTTTTAGTCAATAATTTCTTAGTCAATTTTTAAGTGTTAATATTGTTTAAAAATGCAGCAGTTCATAGCAATCTTTCGGAAGTCATCATATTTCAGAGCAACTAATACTGGAGAGTTCACCCAAAGATATGTATTTGTTATCTGAGCAAGAACCTAAACAAGCAACAATAGTACATGGAAATTCCTGACCTGAATAGCCCAAGTGATCTCACATACCTAACCTTGTCTCTTAGACAAACACACTTTCTCCAAGAAAGAATCTTTTAAAACCTATCTCCTCCAAGAAGTTTACACTCAATTAATATACAAATGTATGAGCCTATTTGTTTGTGTGTTTGCATATATGCATACATATATTTGTGCATCCCTCACATTCTCACTTTTAGCAAGACTTTTGTGGTCTAAATACTTTAGTTTAAAGAAATATAAAATGATATGAGAGTACAAGAAAAGGAGAATGCAATAAGAAGTGTTATACTTTTTGCCTCCTCCCTGATTGCTTTCCATTGGTTAAAAGTTATAACTGTGCCTTTTGTTATGTGACTGTGTGTGGTTAATTGCCAGCAATTCAAATAACAAATCTCTTGACCTCTGCCTGACTCTTGCCAAAGTTGATTAATTTTTCTCAAAGAGATATTTTACTTTGAGTTAGTCATTGTATGTTTCTGAACAAAGAAGTGGGAGCAGAGAACAAGGACAAAAGATAAAAGGCTTTTTAAAGAGCGGTCATATCATATGACAAAACCTTAAGTTTCAAATGACTGAAAAATATATTTGATTTTTCCCAACAGTGTAAAGAATCATGTTAAACTTAACTGATATATTTCAAAACTGGTATATTTTAAAATTGTCTTTTCTAAAGTTTCTATGTGTAGGAGGGATGCTTTCTTCCATCTTTACGTGGAATTGCAGTTACTACCCTATATTTGAATGTCCACCAGGTGAGGCAGGAAGACCTCTAATTTATATGTTTGTTTTCTACCATTGGAGTCCTAGAAAGAACAGGCATTATTTTTAGTTAAATGTAATTTTTACCAAGGGGGCCAACAAGTATGAATTACCAAGATTTGGATACTGCTGCCAAGTGGAGTTTTGCCAGAATTCAAAGTTGGGGATCTCTATCATCAGAAAGCACCACAACCACAGGGACGTACTCCATGGGGTAGTCTACGAGAGTAGTGATGGCTGCCACGTAGCTGGCTGTGCAGCTTAGCCCCAAGTGATGGAGATAGTTCAGCAAAACCTGAGACCTGTCAAAAGTGGGGGTTATTACAATAATATAACCGTTTCTGTATCACAGTCTGGTAAGAGTTGGGGATGTACAGGTTAAATAAGTCATATAACCACTTTGTACAACTGCAAAAAGTCGGAAAGCCCCTTTTATCACGAGCTCTGAAGTTGCTTCTACGTAAGCATGCTTAAATCATAACAATAACAGCAAGAGAAACCCCCATAGCAACACCCAGCGCTTCTGGTTTATGCATCCCATTCAACCCTTAGCAAGAAGTATCAAAATTATTCACTGGACAAACTGCATATTCATCACTGGGGTCTGAGTCTCTCCATCTTTGATGATTTAAATCCTTGGGGGCAAAAAGTAAAACTTCAGTTCTTATCCCATTCTCTGCTGGACATACATTCTGCACTGCTATTTCCTTTCTCCATATTATCTTTTCAAAACCACTTGAGTCTCTGCTCCTCCATGGACACACCTCCCAACCACAAGGTTCCATTATATCTCTGAACAACCCCATCGTTCTTTCCTTTAGCATATACTTGAGGAAGGTATAACATTCTATTTTGCATACACACTAATTAGAGTAACTTTTTGTCCACCCAGCATGTTAAAAGACTTCTCAATGCTTGAAACTAATTTTCCTCATCCTCGTTATCTGGCAAAGACACATAGCAGTTGACCAATAAATATAGACTGACTTCATGATCAGAAAAATATTTTGCCCTTTATTATGCATTCACATTTTATTAGCAATTGTAGTTTCAGCTGAATAGTGCAATCCATGTAGGAACAATCTATACTTTAAGAATATTCACTACCTAATTAGAATGCCTCCTCACTCCAACCAGTGGCATAAATGTCATATCTTCATATTTAATATCCCTATTTATTTTCTATGTGTGCACATACATAATTTTTCAAATAAATTTGATCTATCTCATGGTGCAAAGTGTAACTATTTCTAATTAGTTTGATCAAAGATACCATAGTCAGTGCTGAGTAATGGAAATTACGCCAATAAAAATTCTATTGCTTCTGACAAGGGGAAAAATGACCATACATTGATTCAGCCCTCCCAGCCTTCCAGAAAAACATTTACATGTGATGTATTTATAAGGGCACATAAATGTCTATATAGTCACCGTTTGTAATATTCCTAAAGACCCTGCAGCAGAAGCAGCAGGAGAGGAAGCTATTTCTGGTGACTCTTTTATTATCTGTGCCATTTTCCACTCAAGACTATCGCAACTTTAACTCTTGCACTCTCTGTAAGGTTGGATGGGGCAAACAAAGAAATGGACTGACCATAAGGAGATACAGTATGCTCTCTTATGTTATGTTGCATTCTGGAGATCTTGATGTCTGAAAAAAAAAAAAAAAAGAATATCTTTACCAAATAATGCTCATGAGTATTTGTTGAGGGAAAGAAGTAAACTAACATGATTATTAAGTATATAACATTGGTAGGGAAGTCAGTAAAAATGAGCTGAAGTTAAGTATCCAGGTTCAGATCAAGAAATGACTGGTATTCATAAAAATCCTAGAGGAAAACCTAGGTAGTACCATTCAGGACATAGGCATGGGCAAAGTCTTCATGTCTAAAACACCAAAGGCAATGGCAGCAAAAGCCAAAATTGACAAATGGGATCTAATTAAACTAAAGAGCTTCTGCACAGCAAAAGAAACTACCATCAGAGTGAACAGGCAACCTACAGAATGGGAGAAAATTTTTGCAATCTACTCATCTGACAAAGGGCTTATATCCAGAACCTACAAAGAACTCAAACAAATTTACAAGAAAAAAACAAACAACCCCATCAAAAAGTGGGCAAAGGATATGAACAGACATTTCTCAAAAGAAGACATTCATACAGCCAACAGACACATGGAAAAATGCTCATCATCACTGGCCATCAGAGAAATGCAAATCAAAACCACAATGAGATACCATCTCACACCAGTTAGAATGGCGATCATTAAAAAGTCAGGCAACAACAGGTGCTGGAGAGGATGTGGAGAAATAGGAACACTTTTACACTGTTGGTGGGATTGTAAACTAGTTCAACCATTATGGAAAACAGTATGGCAATTCCTCAAGGATCTAGAACTAGAAGTACCATATGACCCAGCCATCCCATTACTGGGTATATACCCAAAGGATTATAAATTATGCTGCTATAAAGACACATGCACACGTATGTTTATTGTGGCACTATTCACAATAGCAAAGACTTGGAATCAACCCAAATGTCCATCAGTGACAGACTGGATTAAGAAAATGTGGCACATATACACCATGGAATACTATGCAGCCATAAAAAAGAATGAGTTTGTGTCCTTTGTAGGGACATGGATGCAGCTGGAAACCATCATTCTTAGCAAACTATCACAAGAACAGAAAACCAAACACCGCATGTTCTCACTCATAGGTGGGAACTGAACAATGAGATCACCTGGACTCGGGAAGGGGAACATCACATACCGGGGCCTATCATGGGGCGGGGGGAGGGGGGAGGGATTGCATTGGGAGTTATACCTGATGTAAATGACGAGTTGATGGGTGCTGACGAGTTGATGGGTGCAGCACAGCAACATGGCACAAGTATACATATGTAACAAACCTGCACGTTATGCACATGTACCCTAGAACTTAAAGTATAATAATAATAATAAAAAAAGAAATGACTGGTATTTTCAGGGTATCAGAGACTGGGAACAAAAGAAATTTTCAAAGGGACTACAGCAGCAAGGGAATAGAAATATATATAGTTACTGCATAAGATGCCTTTTGGAGACCAATAATAAGAAACAGTCTAAACAAACAGGTTCTGGGAGGGACTGAGGTTTCACCAGCCTTGGTGGTTACCTTTGCAGTCAGAGGTATCTGAGTTCAAATCCTTCTATTGTATCACACAATTTTCATCAGGTGTGTCAGGTGTGCTGAATCTTAGTTTCTTCCTCTAGAAAATACATCAATCAAAGTACCAGGCATATGAGAGATGCCTCATGAATGAAAGATTTTTCATCTTCTTTCCCCTCATATTTACTAATTTTTTATTCAATAAATAATTAATCAGGAAAAATTGATTTCAATGAGATGGGAAGACAGACATGTACACTTCCAATGTAATCCCTTCTTATATAAAGCTCGTAGTCTGATGAATAAGTTAGAAACTGATAATATAATTATCAAGTAAATATTAAGTTGCACTTTTTATATCATGTATTAAAGGAAAAAACAGAGTGCTATACCAGGGACGTAAGCCTGAGTTTTCACAGAAGACTTCCTTGTAGCATTGGCATTTATGGCAAGATAAGAAGCATAAAAAAGACTAAGCAAGGGAAAAACCTTCCAAAGTAGAAACCAGAGCCTATATGAAAGCCTAGAATCCTAAAACATTTTGGCAGGTCTTAGGAACAGATAAAACGTCAGGATGGATGTAGCATAAAACGTGAAAGTGCAAGCAGCATGAGATAAGGCAAAAATGGTAGGCAGATTATGCATGTATTAATTGCGTGACTTTTAATAATTACATGTAAAACTATGAGATTTTATTCTTACTGTAGTCTGAAGACTCTAAAAGTAAATGAGAGAGTAATGTGATCAAGCTTTTATTTAAAAAGTACATTATTCTAGCTATCTGGCAGATAATCATAAAAGCACAAATTAATATGTGGGGAAAATTTTTAGAAACCTTTTCTTATATTTGAGGTGAAAGTTGATGATAGTTTGGAATGACATGATAGTAAGAGACAAAAATTTCAGTAATAGTTTTGATGCATAAGAGAGTTGAAAAAATTGTGTTTGATTGAGTATTGGGGCTACAATGGGGAGACGGTGGAAATAACATCCATAGATAATTTTCAAAAAGTTATTACTGTGAAGAAAGCCAAGAAGTAGATCATAGCTTAAAGGAAATGCTGGGACTAAGAAGTCTTGTTATTATAGTTTTAGTTGTGGTTTCTAACTTGGAAGCCTTAAGGAATGCCTATGGACTGATAGATACAGAGGTGTATATTCAATATGCAGAAGAGAAAAAGGAATACTTGAAAAAAACAGTCTTTAAAAAAGTGGGATGGGCATCCGAACACCAAAGGTGTTCCAGTTTATTCTCTTGAACAGGAGGGGAACTAGATAGGAAGAGTGAAGATGAACATCCAGCAGTGTGAAGATGAGACAACTCCTGAATTAGCTGAGAGTAGAGGGCAAAGGATGGGGTTTAAGCAGTTGGAAGAATGAGACAAAACATGAATGGTTTAATACTATAGGAAAACCTCCTAGAGAAGTGAAATGATATGTCCAAGCAATATTGTTACCACATTCAATTTTTGGTGATGAATTTAAATTGGGACAGGTTTAACCCAGGTTAGAATTTGTCAGAAGACTTTTTGTTTGTTTGTTTCCATGGACTTAAGGATATTTACAATAAGGTGATAAATATGGTGGACTGGGGAACCTAAGTCAGGTAAAAAGGGTGGCAAAGACATGAGAGGGATAATAGAATAAAAAGTTTTATGAGTAAAGTTTGTGATTCTCAATAAGTTCAAGAAAATGTTAGAGTGGGAGATGTACAGCAATAGGCTGTGAGATTGGGTGGAAATAACCAGATACCAAAAATTGCCTATTTCCTGTTGATGACATAGTCAAGAATGTGACAGAGTAGGGTAGAGGAAATATTACTGGATGAGAAGTCATGTAATTGGAAGGCCATGGATTAAAATGTGTAAAGAAAATCAACACATGAAGAACACATGAAGTCTAAAGGGTTTTTACAGTAGATAAGGAATGTAAGACATCAGTTACAAATAAACGTATAAGAAAGGACATGGAATGGCTATTTAACTTGGCCTGGAAAAAAAAAAATAGTTCCCCAATATACTACCTAAGTCAATCGATACACCTCTATACCTCAGTTACTCAAATTGATCAATCTATGTAAAACCACACATTATTCATGGGCTATTTGCTTCTTAGAAACCATGCACCCTAATCTACTTCCTGTTACAATGGAAAGACTAATAGAGAAAAATAAAGTGTTTCCCAAAGTTACATCTTAAATTTTTAGGAAACTTAGGCCTAAAACTCAGTAGAGCTTTCTTTGTATACCGTCAAAGCATTATTTCCAAATCTCACCGTGCAAATGTTTGGGGTTTTCAAAGTGGGCCAATAAATATTACTTCTCTTTCTCTCTCCAGTCCTGAATCAGTTGGGAAAAAGAACAAATAGTAATGCAGATATGAAAAAATCATTTCATTACTTATAAAAGCTAAATTATAGCAGCTTAGTCCCCAAAATTGAGCACACTCAGTATATTTATCCCAGATTTAAATACTGCTAGGTGATAAGTCATTCACCTGAAATGAAAGAGTTGATGGAACAAAGAGAAGCCAGAAGTGTTAAACTAATTAACATCCCTTGACATGTAAGGAGGTATCAGGAGTAGAGAATTAGTATCTCCAAATACAAAAGACATTGCTATCAGTATTGGGGAAATAAACAAAGAGAACTCCTCAAATTTTTAAATAAAGTAAATAATATTAGTAATTCAAATAGGATATACCAAAAAGCACATAATAGTGTAAATGACTTTCAGAATCATAACCAGGTCAGAAGAGTATGCAATTCTGAAGGTGAATGAATGGTTTTGGAAGACTGGAAGGCAGGGGGAGAATCACAGAGATGTGAAAATACCAGTGCCCATTTCTCTGCTATACAAGAGACTGAATACATTAGGCAAAATTCTTTTTTGAGTATTGCAGCTGTAATCTTGAAAATATCCCTTTTGATAAAATGGATGCTACCTTCAATTCTAGTCATTGAATAATGAATCCATCTTTTAATTTTATGCTCATCATATATGATATTACATCTTATATAGTTATGATTATAGAGAGAGATTGTGCAGGATATGTTGGCTCAAGAATTTCCCACTTTTATTTCCCATATGAGATCAATAAATAAGCACTTTATATAAGCACATTCATTTATGGGCTTGGTTGATGTGGGTCAACTCTAATAAGGAGAAAAACTTACACTAAACTCTCAAAAAATATATTTCTGCCTGAGAACTAAGCCCCAGGCTAGCCTTTCTGGCCATACCTGAATGCCATATACAATATGTCTATTTTAAATTTCATCATGAAACGGAATATTTACCTCCACACCATCTTACATTGAAAGCATAGACCAACTTTTTGCAGCATTAATCAATTCAATTCAGAGAATGACGATTCAGGAACTCCAGGATCCTTATCTTACCATAGTAATTTTAATCCCATCTCCCTACTTCTTAATGGGAATGATCCACCTTGGAATCCCTTTGGCTCCTTTTTCTCTATTGTCAGAATATCCCTTTTTTTCCCAATATATTTTTCTTCTTTAATTTCCAAAAACAAAATATAGCATGTGACTTGAGAGAGGAATTTTCAGAGAGTGTGAGGCATACTGTCAATTCTATTTTTATATACTCCAAGACAAAGGAAATCAGGAGCACCTGTTGTCTTTATGCAATTTCTCAGGCTGGTACTGATACACAGCAGTTGCATTTTTTGCTAGGTATAATTTGTTTGTATTTCCCTATGAAATCCAGTTTAAACTAAAACAATGTGCTCCTTTATGGAGAAAAATCGATCAGGAAACAAGCTGCTTTCAAAGTAGTAAGGAAAGTAGAATGGGAGATTGCATCTACATTGCTTTGCTTGATGGGCCAAACTTTCACAAGCCTCTGGTCATTCTTTTTACTTTTCTCCCATTGGATACATCTGAGAATTTAAAGGAAATAATAACATGATCAGAAGCTCCAACCTGCTCTGGGGCTGAAAATCAAAGCCCTATATACTACTGAAAAATCCCATTTGATTAATGATTGGGGAAGCATGCAATATTTGTGTACAGGCTGCATAGCAGAGTCAGAGTAGCATGAAGAGACTAAAGGTCTGCAAGTACTCAGGATCAAAGAAATAAGAACACCCCACTTACCCTTGCCATGTAATAGAGTGTGTCCTCCAGAAACACACCATGGCCATCTCAGATGCCATGTAGCCACATGGAAAGCAGTAGTGAGGATTTACGGTTTAAGTAAATTACTTTCAGAAGTCGTGTTTCCAAGCAATTAGTGTGGAACAAATAGTCTGAAAAACCTGGGGACAGAATATTTATTTCTGTAAGCAGGTCAATGGGATAAGGGACAGTGTAGCAACTTCACCTCTTAAAAATCACTATTTTGCCTTTGAGCTGTGGTACTATAGTACAAATATTATGCTCAACACAATTAGCAATTAGACGAGTAAACATGCCCAAGCAAAAAGCAATACCCTATTTTTTCTTCTTCCCAGAGAGACACTTATTTGATAAGTAAAAGATCAATTATGATTGAGAGCAAAAAAACAACCTTTTCCCTAATGCAAATTAAAACTGTTTTAGAGTTTCCATTAAAGTAATAAAACAAATCCAACCTGAGTCATCATGGCAGAATGGAATTGTATCAGTCAGGAGAGGCCAGGTAACAACCTCAATCAGTTAGAAGAACCTACACTCACACCCGCAAGCTCTCAGTGGGTGAAAAACAAAGTTCGTTTTTTTCTCACACTGTATGTTTATTGAGTTAGGCCAGAAACCTACACTCATTGTAGCCATTCTAGGAAACAGGATAACAGACGCTCAACCAAACTATGACATTGCTGTCTCACCATGTGCTTCCTTGGTTGCAATCTCTGTGGCCGAAGATGGAAAAGCACTGGCCTATCAAATGTTCTAGTTTGAAAAATGTACTCACCACTTCTACTCACATTTGCTTGGCCAGAACTATTGACCTGATCATGCTGAACTTTCAGGTGGGTGGGGAATTATAATTCTTCCTGAACCCACATATAAATGAGTTCAGACATTAGTGAATAATATTAGTGACTATTTGTAATACATCCCATGGTTCAGTATTCTAGTCACTACATATTTGGTTGTCTTTCAACTCCTCTCCAAGGAGGTATCTGAAAGTCCAGCATATGCCTGTGATGAAAGGTGGTATTTACAACCAGTTCAAATGTGTGTCCTCTTCTTTAGGGAATTAAGAACTAAAAAAGAAGCTATCTGTGTTTAATAACCCTGTATACATTGGTGAAACCAGAACAGAAAAAGAACAATAAATTTTCATGTCACTTCAGAAAGAAGAATGGGAAACATACAGTAGTCACTGGTTCATTGCAATTCTGAAGTTTCATTGAACAGGCATTGTCAGGGATCCTCTATTAGGAAAATATCCTTCTGTGCCTTTTCATATTTCCTCAAATGCTTCTTTTATTTCTCTCTAGTAGTGACCTTTCTCTGCTGAGTAGCCTTTCTGTTTTCAGACAGTAGTGAAATGTTACACTGCAGAGCATGGAATATGATTTTATATGAGGCATCCTAGACATCAGATGAGAATATGAACCACAAGCATGGGGGAGTTAGCCCCTAATGGAATAATCTTTGACCAACAGGCAATAGGAAAAATGAAGGAATCCTCCTTTCTCTCACGCATGTATTATTTCAAAGTATGGTTACAACCCTTGACACCCTTTCCAAGGAGTAGTACATGGAAAAGAGGAAAGATAGAACATTTATATTTGGTTGTCCTCCTTCTCCCTGTGGACAAACATAAATATGTAGCAACTTAATGAAAAGAAGAGAATCAAACACTGGCCATTAAATGCTTCAGACAAGATGTGAAACTTTTCTCTCCTTCTCTCTTTTCATTCCCTAGAAAAAGTCACATGGATATATACAACTTCAAGAGTTAAATAATTATAATTCTTCATGTACCTGGAAAAAGAGGAGAGGAAAATGAGATGTCAGGGAATATGAGTAACATCTACCACAGATGCCCTCAGTGTTCAGACTCTCCAGCTCTTCTCCTACCTGTGGCTCTATGTGTGAGGCCAAGGTCTCCAACACCCTAGAAATTTCCTTAAGCCACTTTCTAGCATTCAGAAAGCTAAACCTTTCTCCATCTTCAGGGAAGGATTGCTCCCATATCTGCTAATACTCGGGTTAGGAACCCTTGGGACATCAAGATTCATGCTTGAAAATATCAAGAGATTTTTACAAAGCCATAGTCATTCCAAGTTTAACATTGTTTACTCTATGAGAGAAGTAGTTCCAAGTACTGAAAAGCCAAAACAAAACAAACAAAAAAAAAACAAAACTGAACAGACAAAAAACCTCACATTTCTCAAAGTACAGTAGAACAGAATGCAAATTATTATGTTAGTATAATGTTCTGCCACACTTTCAGTAGTGAAAAAAAATATACAGTATGAAGTCTTACAGATCTGTGTCTAATGCTAGCTCTTATCCTATTTCCTAGCATGCTACATTTTGAGGGACAAATTTTTAGGTCTCTACATTTTAATATTTTCACAACATTTTCTAAAAGTAGAAAATTCTTCAAATGTTCTGTGTGAATTAACCAAAAATATATAGCTAAAGAACTGATATCATCATAATAAATGGTTTACCATTTTAGTTTCCTTTACTTCTTACTAAGAAAGATGCCAAGAAATAATCATTTTAGTACTTAAAAATGTTTTTAGGTTATTAATTGTATTATGTATGAAACATGTAACTTATTTGTAGAAAAGTTACTAAAACTTGGTAAAAATCATATTGATATTTGTGGGGTTTTTTTCTTCTATTTTTGTTTCTTTTTCTTTTTGGATAGAAGTTTCCAACTAAGATTAGAATATTCCCTAGGATTTTTATTTTCTGGTCACTACTGTATAGCTGGATGAAAAAGGAAACACACATTTGCATACATACATACATATTTGTAATTATCATAATGATGCTTTACATTTGTATAATTTCTTAGCTTAAAAAACACATAAATATACATGATCTTATCTAATTTTCACACGCTTTGAATACCAATATAGAAATGAGAAAACTGTAGATCACTTGAGTTGAGTGGTATTTCCAATATACAGATGACATGGGTCAGATTCAAGACAAACTCATTTACTCAAATGTAAAAGTAATGTTTTCTTTCTTTAAATTGTCTTGTTTTATTATCTGTTTGTTTTTGACCATGAAAAGATAACAGTACGAAGCCCTAGTGGGGAGAAAAAAAATTAGACAAAATCCACAATTTTTTTTTCCATGAGAAATTTAATGTCTATCTGGATAGATAAGATTAAAATCTCTAGGCCCAGGTGCAGTGGCCTGTAATCCCAGCATTTTGGGAGGCCGAGGCGGGTAGATCACCTGAAGTCAGGAGTTCAAAACCAGCCTGGTCAACATGGGTGAAACCCCATCTATAAAAATACAAAAATCAGCTGGGCGCTGCAACATGTGCCTGTAATCTCAGCTATTCAGGAGGCTAAGGCAGGAGAATCACTTGAACCTGAGAGGTGGAGGTTGCAGTGAGCCGAGATCGTGCCACTGTACTCCAGCCTGGGCTACAGAGTGAGACCCCGTCTCCAAAATAAGTAAATAAATAAAATATTCTAATTTTTTAAGTGTCATTTTATATGGTCTGTAGGTAAATGTAGAAAAGCAGTAGTATTTGAAGGATTCAGGAAAGATCTGTGAGGTGGAATGTGGTAGGAGATGATAAAACAAAGATAAGATATTAAGTTCTCATAGTTCCACTGGTTCAGAAATTTGAAAATATTTTAGATATCCAGGACCGTATAGACAAAGCAAGTAGTTGATGATTGTATTCAAACAATTAAAACAATTACATTTTTGGCGGACACGACGTAAAGACTAAGATACTGCTCACTTTAGCTCTTCTTCAAGTAAAAGAAATTGATGAAATTAATGTACAATGGCTATGGCCACAGATGGCATTTTATAATTTGTATTTCATGTACTAAAACATTAAAGAAAAAACTGTTTAAAGAAAAACACAACTTTCCTTACTGGAGCCCTGCATATACCCAAGCCCTGTTCCTGAGACGAACAGGGACAATTTTTGTTCCTATTTTGTTTCTTCCCTTATTGATTTCCAAATTTTATGTCTAAATAATATAATTATACTGCTGTGGGATTCTTTTGATTTCTTAATTTTAAATATGGTCTGTCGACTTCTGGCTGTGTTCATGGGGATTTAACTCATTCTATGTGCTTCTATTCTGTGGTTATGTCACTATTTAAGGTTAAATCAGTTATAAGGGTTCATATTATTATGATTGTATCATTTACTGCAGAGACAAAGGGTACTATGCTTATGAGTCCATTTCTGTTTTTCCTAGGTATTAATTTTTCATTTATTTTACTTACTTAATATTATACGTACTTACCACTTTTCCACAAATGTTTCCATATATCAATCAATCACATAGCAATACATTTCCAAAGGCTCAAACATGTTTAACAATGTATCAGGCTTTTTGTTTTCACCTTCTTCTTCCATCTACTACTCCTCACCATGAATCTTCTTGCAGTTCTCTTCTCTGACTGATCTTTTTCACTTTACATGAGTCTAGATGTTCTGTCTACCTATTGAACAACTTCTGCCCAGGGACCCCCCTACCATTCTTCTGTCTTGGGTCTGCTGATTCTGCATTCTTTCTCTTTATTGGTCTTGAATTATTGTCCTTTTGACTTGGCATGGAAGTCTAAATTGAAAAATAATTCCATTTCTCTTGGAATTTTGAAAACATTATTTCTTCTGTCCTTCAAGCTCTTGGAATGCTTTTATTTTAAAATTTAAGCTAACATGTTCATTTTTGAAAGCAATATCTTATTGTCTGATTATTTCTGTCTTCTAGCATCCTTTTCTAACAGATGTGATATTTTTCTTCCTCTTTCTGGTTGTTAGCAGGAGGGTGCTAAGTGGAAAATGCTACATAAACTGCATGATTTTGCAAGAAGTTCTGGTTCTCCTGTTCAGCCCACTGCCACTGGACTCTCTCCCTTCTGTGTAAGCCCCCAGTAAAACCCCCTGTCTCGTTCACTGACTCTGGGTCTCTTCTTCAGCCTCTTGAACCTGGTGTGATCCCTATTGGAGTTGACAGGTGTTCAGAACAATAGCTTTGTTCACTCAGAAATCTAGATTAGTGATTTAACCTTTCTTTCTAACACAACACACTGAAGAACATAATTCTATTCATCACAGTGCTACAGAGAGATTTTCAAAATATGAAGAAAAGGAATTCATATCAGAATCACTGAGAAATGGGGCAAGAACAGGTGTAGTTGATGTCCTATCTAGATTAGGTTTGCATACTGAGGAATCCAGCCCCACACTAAAAACCTACATGTGATTTTTTTTGGCCCCACCATAGGCAATTACAAAGGCTTACCTGACAGGCCTCACAGGAAAAAGCTGCCCTGCATCAGACTTAGTGCATAGCTGCTGAGTCAGTCCTGTAGACCCTGGCCAAGTGACGGATGGTAGAAGTACTCAGACACAGGTATGCAGTGAAAGAGCAGCTACGTGACTGCCAAAGAGTGAGCAGTCTCAAACAGCTAGAGCTGCTTGCTTTTATCCAGTACAGACATAAGACCTGAAAGCCTGGAGCAAACACAATCTGTGTTTAGTTAACATTATTGTTCTCCCTTTCAGGGATCAGTCACATGCGAGGATGGTCAAAGGTCAGTTTCTGGACAACACAGGTAAACAAACTTATTTAGATAAATTCCCCTACACTCCCTTGTACCTACTCCTCACGCTCTGCCTCAGGGTAAGAGAATAGCTGCCTTCAGCTTATTCTCCCCTGAAGGTCTGCAGAGCCTTCCGACCTTTCAGAAGGCCTGCTTCTTTTCCTATAGCTTCTTTCACCACTCTGACTGATCCCCTACACATTGGTGAATTCTCCAAGGAAAGTTGCAGTCAAGGATGCAGACCTCTCTGGCAAGCCATGCTGTTGCATATACTGGCAGTCCTAGCCCAGGAGCCTCTATTCCAAAGCTTGTTCATCTGAATCCTTAGGCAAAGGTTGTCTTCAAGCATTCTGCTGAAACCTCCTTACAGGGAGGGAAAGGTAGAGACCTTGAAATCACTTTTACCCCCATTCTGACTCAGTACTTTTCCATTCCTAGCTTCTCTCAACCCCACATCCCCTGCCTTGTCCTGCACCAGCCCCAGGGACTACAAATCTGTAGAAGCCTTTTTGTTCAGAGCTTTTCAGACAAAAGGTGAGACAATCTCCACATAAGTTGATCTACCTGATTCTCAACCATTGTGCTGTACAATGGGGAAAAATGGAACAGCGAGGAATTGGTACGTCTATGTTTTAGCCTCTTGCTTTTATTATTGCAGTAAGTGATTGATGACTTGAGTAATACTATTTTGACTTGCTGCTTTAATTGACTACTCCAACACCTGGCAGCTCAGCTCTCCTCAGCTCAGCAGAGCTCCTGACCTGTATCCCTCTTTGCCTAGCTGGTCTAGGTTTAAATCCTGACTCAACCTGCACACACACCATCATAAAACACAAAGCTTTGTGAAAATTATTTAACTACCTTGAGCCTCAGATTTCTCAACTTAAAATGGCAATAACAGCATTCACCTCATTCAACTTTGGGAGGATTCCAGGAGATGACTTGTGTAAGAATCTTAGTAGTCTCAGTCCATGGTAGTGAGTCAATATTGATGATGACACTGGAGATTATGATAATGATTATTTAGATTACTGAACACCAGATCCCTTTAAAACCTACACACTTTCCTCCATAGAGGAGTTGGAGTTCAAGTGTTTAATTCATTTCCTCTCACTAAAAAGTAAACATCAGTGTTTAAATAATGATGAGCAGGGAGTTTCAAAAAAATAAATAGTTTGAGCTCTGGGTCCTCAATTGAAATTTTATTGGAATTCTGGCAAAAAGATGCATTGGTTCAGATTGCAAATCAAGTCCCTAACCTGACGGCAGGTCCTTGGGATTCATTTTAGGCCTTCATTTCAGTCTCAGTGTTCTGTTCATTTTTGGTAAACTATTTTCAAGCTTTCCTATTTATGGTATGGATTTTTGTTAAGAGCTACACTCTTCTAAAAGAAAATTTTTAATTTCCTTGTTGATCTTTAACCATATTTTATCATTCCAACCCCACATCTCCATGTGAAGAAGGTAAGATGGAAATATTGTAGACAAGATGACAAGAGATTGTGAAAGCTAGAAATGACTCCCTCTTCTTACTCTCCACATTGTCAGCGCTTTGAGAACACACTGGCCCAACTGTTTGTACTTTGTCAAAATGGATTCATCTCAATCTATTTATCATAAATAGATGCAACTATTTCCAAGATGCACCTGGGTATGCAAGCATCATAACCAACTAATTCAGTAAACAGAGAAAAGATGTACATTCTTTATAACTCTTCAGGGAAGCAGAAAGACATATCTAGAGATGAAATTATACAGCAGGGCTTCTTAGTTTAGAGACAGCAAGATTTCCTTGATATTTTTTCAGTTCTTCTTTATTCATCTATTCAGCCATTTATGCAGTAGTCATTGTGAGTGTTTCTAGATGTAAGCTCTAAGCTAGATAACTCCATCTAACACCACTGCAACTTATCTCCAGCTGAGTCTGTTGGGTGAATACTTTTATCTGCATGATTATCAATCTTCTTCAAGAAAGTAAAACATTCTACATGAGGTGTTTTACTTTATGTTGTTTAGTTTATTGAGTTGACTGACTCCTCTGGGTAAACATAGTTATTTTGACCATTATGAACATATAACCTCAATCAAAGAACTAGTTAAATTTATACGGGAACAGAAAGCTATAAATGATTTTTTTTTTTTTTTTTTTTTTTTTTTGCTATCAGCTAAGACATTTATTTGCCAGATTCTCTTAGTACCTACAACTTGTGAAGGATCCTTGGGGATATTCTATTCGATTATCAAAGCACTGATGAGAAGGTAATAGGAGTCAGAATATAATATACAAGAAGGAGCTTTGTCCCTTGATCAATTCAGGAAAATAAGAAAGTCATACAACAAGTGAATAACATTAATGTTATCTTTTGGTATATTTCATGTTCCATAAGATGTAACTACTAAAATGAAAACATGTGTCTTGGGATGCATTAATGGAAATAATAGATCCATTACGTAATGTAACTTATTTGGTGAAAAAAAAATGACCAGAATTAGTTGAGTCTGGAATTCTTCTAGGAAACAATTCAAGAAAATAACTACATATATTTGGTGAAAATTAGCAGAAGGTTATAATTTAAGTATTTTTAAATTATAAAATTAATTATTTCATTCTCATGTAAGATATTTGAAGCAGCTCTAGGTAAACTAGATAGAAAATGTTGAGCTACAGACAGGACCAAAATTCCACTTAGTTTATTAACAGAAACAATAGGAAAATTAAAAACTAAAGTGGAAAGTGGACAGAACAGATGTTAAGATTAGATTTTCATAAGATGTAAATTTTCCTGTGTTTCTTTAGGATGCTTATCTCTACTAGAAAATGATAAAATTAAATTCTACATACATTAAAGAAAAGTATGCTTTAAAATGACAAGTTATATAAATCCTATGCATAGAATTTGTGGATCAGTTGGGAACTACAACAGCAATTACAGGTCTCGTTTTATTTAAATGATTTTTGGCAGATGTTCTTGGAAGAAAAACTAAAACCCAAAACACCATTTGTAGTACCAGATGGATTTTATGAGTTAAACGTCTTACCCTTTGGACTGAATAATTCACGTATCTCTTTTTAAAGATCGATTAATAATTTATTAATGGGTAGGGTCATTCAACACTGATGCCATACAGGTATGCAGCCAGATTGTTTCAGATGAACATCTGGAGCCTCTTGGCCTGGTATTAACTTTAGTCATAAAGCTAGTCTTATGCTCAAGCTTACTACATGGGAACAATGTGGACATTCACAAAGTATGAAACAGGAATATAAACAATTGCAGAAAAAGATTAATAGAAACTTTTAAACTTTTTAAACAAAGACACAAATAAGGAAATTCATTCAACAATATTTATTGACCTCTTGATCTGTGTCAGAAATGACATAAGTACATTAGCATATCAGGTTCTGGCTTCCATTGTTAGGACTAAACTTGGTCCACCATGTGATTTCCAACCAAATTGGAAACTTGAAAAGGGAATCTGTCCCTTATTATGTCAGATAGATTTAGATGGAAAAAAAAATATGATACTTCTCCAGGTTTTCTGATGATCTGTGTGGCAACAGTACCATTATCTTCCTCCATCTTTTAAGTCAGCATTCTGAAATCCTGTCCAACTACCAAAAACAAATTGCTGCTTGCTTTGCCCTGTAGTGTCAGTGTATCCTGGAATTAATGCCTGTTATCTGCTCAGCACCTCTAAGCTTCTCACTATTTCCCCTGGTTCAGCAGTAACATCTGTCATCCAGGAACCACTGTTTATCATTTTATAGAGGACTTGCATGGTGGCAGCTGACGTATGTTGCATGCTGCCTGTAAGAGAACCTGTGATAGAAATTGTTCTATCCACAGATGAGCCAGTAAAAGCCAGTCTAAACAAGGCAGCTTACGAAGCAAAACTCTTCCCAGATTATCTCTGCGTGATCCCCCTTTCCCCCATTATAACAGATACATTTTTTCTGTAATGTCAGACTCATCCCAGAATCATCCTGTATTTCTCTGTAGTTATCAGTCCCTTAATACAAAAGCTCCAAATTCTAAAGATTTTACCTCCTTAATATCTACCCTCCTCTTATTTTTTCACAGCAACTGATTTCATTTATAACCCCATAGTATTTCTAGCAAAATATATGTCCAATTATGTTAAGTCAAGCTTCATAGGGTACTTTCCTAAGGCCAAAGTCTAAATTCACTTACATGGAACCTAATAGATACTCAGTAAATAATCATTGAGTTAATTTTATTTTGCCCTTTATTTCTTGGTATGTTTTCTCACCCATATTTGCCTGTCTTAGTCATTAACTCAGCCATCACCATCAGTTTCAGTTTTCATTGTTTTTATGTGTCACATTCTGTCATAGAACAGTTGAGTTTCCTTAAGTATCACTAGGATAAAATTAGAAGAAATCATATTTTCTACCAGGATGATGAATGTGCATATTAGTCAGGAGTCTCCAAAGAAACGGAACCAACAGGATACACATAGAGATATATAAAATGAGATTTATTATGAAAATTGTCTCACACAATTATGGAGGCAGAGAAGTCCCACAATATGCACTGACAAGCTGGAGACCCAGAGAAGCTGGTGGTGGAATTCAGTCTGAGTCCAAAGGCTTGAAACCCAGGAGTCCTGATATCCAAGGAGGAGAGAAGATGAATGTCTCAGCTCTAAGAGAGAGAAGAAATTCACTTTTTCTCTGCCTTTTTGTTCTGTCGAGGCCTTCAGTCGATTGGATGATGCCTGCTCACATTGTGAGGACAGGTCTTCCTTACTCAGTTCACTGATTTGAGTGCCATTCTCTTCCAGAAACATTCTTACAGACACACTCAAGTAAGGTTTTCCTGGCTATCCCTCAACCCTGGCAAGTCGACACCTGAGATTAACCATCCCAATGGCATTTTCAAGTTATACTGCCTCAAAAAATAATAAAGAGAAAATATAAAGTAAAATTTTTAAATTTTGAGTTAACCAGCAATAATTATGAGAAAAGGTTTTGAAATTTGTCAGCCTATTGCTTGATGTCTCCAATCTTATTTTCTATTCTTCAAGCTTTAGAATAGAAGTGTTGTGCTTACTCCACACCACCTGCCCAGGTGCTTTGACCTCACCAGTGCCTATGGAAAGCTTATTGACTCAATTATCAATATATATGAAATTCTTGCTTTTGATTCGGGGTTGGGCAATTCTCATAGCTGCATTCTTGAAAAAGAGTGCATGCATGATCTTATGTCAATAAATCTATAATTTCAAATGTGTATCGTCATTGATCTAGAAAATAGTCACCTTCACCAATTCCACACATCCACACATCCACACACATACTTACAGTTACTCTGCTTGCCTGAACCTCATCTTCTGGCCCAGAGGTGTAAATAGAATTGGTTATTCAGTGATGCCCACCCACCTTGCCCCACTTCTTCCAAGAACATGATTTAAAAAGCACATCTAGCAATCCCACTGTTGGATTTTATATCCAAAAGAAAAGAAATCAGTGTGTTAAAGAGATATTTGCACTCCTATGTTTGTTGCATCATTGTTCACAATAGCTAAGATTTGGAAGCAAGGTAAGTGTCCATCAACAGATGACTGGATAAAGAAAACGTGCTACATATGTGCAATGAAGTACTATTCAGCCATAAAAAAGAATGAGATCCTATCATTTGCAACAACATAGATGGTACTGGAGATCATTACGTGAAGTAAAATAAGCCACACACAGAAAAACAAATTTTTCATGTTCTCATTTATTCATGGGGACTAAAAATGGAAATAATTGAACTCATGGAGACAGAAAGTACAAGAGTGGCTACCAGAAGCTGGGAAGGGTGATGGATTGGGGGAAGTTGGGATGGTTAAGGTGTACAAAAAGTAGTTCAAATGAATGAATAAGACCTAGTGTTTGTTAGCACAGTAGGGTGACTATAATAAAAATAATTTAATTGCACATTTGAAAATAACTAAAAGTTTGTAATTGGATTGTTTGTAACACAACAGATAAATGCTTGATGTGATGGATACCCTATTTACCCTGATGTGATTATTACTTACTGTTTGCCTCTATCAGTATATCTTATGTAGCACTTAAATATCTCCCTTAAATATGTCTAGTATATACCCACAAAAAATAAAACTAAAATTTTAAAATAAGAAAATAAAAAGTAAAAAGTAAAAAAGAACATCTCTCTCTTTGCCTTCTGCAAATTATGTGGCCTTCTGGAGGCCCTTCCCTCAGAAAGCAACCCTCACCGCCCACCCCTTCCTTTGTTTTCAGGATAGTTACCTATGCCTTGAGCAGTGGATTTCATTGAGATGTTCCTTGAAATTAAGAAAGGTAATTGCAGCATTGAACAAGAGAAACAGTCCATAGACTATCCTTAAGAAAAATGGCAGGAAGGACCCTGAGAAATTAATCCTGAGAGAGGGTGCAAGGAAGGGAAAAAGAGAGAAAGAAAGAAAATATTATAGATTGAGATGGAAAAGCCAAATTGGTATTTACAATGAAACATAGGAATATCCAAGTGGCAATGATGGCAGAACATGGGAACCTGGGGCAAAGGAAATGCAGAGAGGAGGAGAGCCATGAATTAATGAACTTCTGTAACATAACCACGCTACCCAGAACACAACCTTGCCTTAGAAGTCAGATAAGTGATGTATGAAGTGTTTC
Organism: Papio anubis; assembly: GCF_008728515.1. Lineage (NCBI taxonomy): Eukaryota > Metazoa > Chordata > Mammalia > Primates > Cercopithecidae > Papio > Papio anubis. The sequence goes on from NC_044989.1 coordinate 84,407,829, forward strand.
ATGTTCACCATGAGTAGATGCAATTCCATAAGGGAAAATGCTCAATATAAAAACAGGCAAGGCTTATGAACAGGTAAGTCATCTTCTAAGGGGAGAAAACAGTCAATAACACAGGAAACTATATTTGGAAGGTATAAGTAATGAAATGAAATTAAAGTGGTACATCACTTTTTACATATAGCCTCATTTTGAATAAAGAGAACATATTACCATATTTTTTAATTCCTCTTTCGTATCCAAATGGTGTTTCTTCTTTTAAAAAATTTATTTCCATAGGTTTTTGGGGAACAGGTGGTATTTGGTTACATCAATAAATTCTTTAGTGGTCATTCATGAGATTTTGGTGTACCCATCACCCAAGCAGTATTCATTGAACCCAATTTGTAATCTTTTGTCTGTCACCCTCTTCCCACCTTCTCCCCCACGTCCCCAAAGTCCATTGTATCCTTCTTATACCTTTGCATCTTCATAGTGCAGCTCCCACTTATAATTGAGAACATAACATTGTTTAGTTTTCCATTTCTGAATTACTTCACTTAGAATAATAGTCTCCAATCCCATTCAGATTGCTTTAAAAAAAAATCTACTTTCAGTTAAAGATAACTGCTTTACATTAAAACAATTGAATAGCTTTCTACCCATGTTTCTGAAAGTAACTCTAGGTGACATTACCTATTTTTTGAAGGGGTGTACTTTTCAATTAGTTTAGTGATTTTGTCATGCTGTCCCTAGCTTTCAGCTTCCTAGCTTTGTCCTTGGAGCAGTGTCTCATTTCCCTTGTAAGTCAGTTTGCTCTGTCTTTGGTCATATGTGCAGTGAAAATGTTGTACCACATTTTCAGTAGTCTTAGTCTAAGTCTTCCCCTACCACTTCCTTTCTAACTCTTCCCCAAGCAGGAGAATATCTAATCTGATACACCATAATTCAAAAACTCACTATATGTTCAAAATAGCTGTGCTTTAAAAGCCCATCTTTTTTATTCTTTTTCTTTTTAAACAAATGTGCTAATAATGATAGATAACTCTTATGTAGTGCTTACCCTGTCGCAGGCACTGTTCTAAATGGTACATATTTAATTACTCCATTAATCAACCTAAAACTTTATGAGATAATATAATTATCACCCCATTTTAGAGACTAGAAATATGAGATATGAGCTAGAGAGAGGCTAACTTTTCCAAGGTCATTCAGTTTCTGTGTGTCAGAGTTAGGGCTGAGCCAGACATTCTAGCTCAGAGCCCTGTGTTCTTGAGCACTGGGCCACTTACATCTCTTAGGTAAACACAGGTCAGAATAAGGAGGGCCTTGCAAATAATTTACATATTTGGACCATTTTTATTTGGCTTTATTTGAAACTTCATCCTGGAATTAGGTAGAAGGTTGTTACTACTGTTAATATAAGGTGGTAAATAGAATTGAAAGTGTAATAATGTCAACCGAGTGAATAGTTTGGCCTTTAAGTTAACTAAAGCAGTGCTTGCTCCCCTCCCTTTCAGAGACAACCATTCCAGTGGCTATAGGAGGATTAAAAGAGAACAAAGGAAGATATTGGGGCATCAGCCCAATATTTCCCAGTCAGGAAAGTCATACCTTTGCTTGATCTTATGCTAGACGCTCCTCTGAGTTAAGAGAAAGCAAAAACAGAGCAATACTTGTGAAGAAAAATGTGCTTCTCTTCTCTCATCCTAGCATTGGATATGCTAATAGCCCTTCTGGACACCTACCTCAACAGAGACAATGCTAACCTGAATGAATAGATCCCAGGACGTTCTTTTCGTAAACACAGTCCAGGCTACATTCTTTATTTCATGTTTTGCCAAATACCATTACATTAGAGGCCATTAGAAACTTGTCAATATATTTAAAAATTATATTCTGATTCTCTTTGTTATTTTGTATGTGTACTTAATAATTCTCTGAACTTGATGAGAGGGGATGTGGTGACTGAATAGAGCAGCATGTAGGTATTCTAAAGACTCTTGACTCTAATTCCATCAAAATGCTACACTTATTCTTATCAAAGAATACAGTCTAATTGTTATCCAACCTATTATGAAATCAATTTCTGACCATGTACCAAATAGAGGGATGTTCCTAGGGTAGACTTCATAGCTAAGTCCCTGCCTTTCCCTGTTTCTTGACTCTCAGACTTAATGAGTTAGAATACAGTAGCAAGCAAGTTGTAACTGGAGACAGAGGAGACAAGAAGAAAAGTCCAGCACTTGGTGAAGGCAGGGTACACTCAGATGAGAGCAAGGAAGGGGAGAGAAGCATAGAGCTGAAGAAGGATTATTAACAAGGTTTAGGGCAGAGGCAAAGAATCATCTCCGTCATTTTCTTGAGGGCTTATCCAGAAAAGGTCCTATAATCCTTAGTGACCCTAAGCAAATCCAATATTTTAAAATAGGTGACACATCTTAACTGGCTTATGACATCATGTCTCAGATACAGAACTGTATCTGGCCAGGCTGCAGCCCAAGTCATCTGAATGATGATGTCTTTATAGTTCTGCATATTTTTCAAACAAGACATTTAATTAGTGCTTATTATTATGGAAGAGATGGCTTGGCAGCTTATTATCCCTCTCTTTGCTGCCTCCCTGCAGTCACAGAGACGTCTGGACGTCTTTCCTCCATGAATTCATACAAGACATGTGTTTGTTACTGAGCCACGACAACCATGCAGGATAAATCTAGGGGAAGGAAATATTCCAGTCCCAAAAAGTCCAAGTTACAGACGGTCCTGTCACAAGGCTGTGGCCAACACATCTTTCAGGTCTAAGGTGGATGGGAAGAATAGTAAAGGTCCAAAAGAGGTAATTTCCTTCCCTAGCATTTAACTTCCCACTAGTACAGGGGTTTAGAACAAAAGAATCATAGTGATGGCTACCATATATTTAGGACCTACCATGTGCTGGGCACTGTGCTAGGTGCTTAACATATCTATTCATATGGCACATGGTGAGGCTGGTCCTACACTTTCTTGAACACTTTGTCCCTTAAAAAGAGACCAAATTGAGCTTATTGCAGGGAAATCTGAATTTGCCATCTGGTGCTCCTCATGGGAAGATAATTAAAATGAAGAACTTTAGGAAAAGTACATTAAAATGAATATCAGGAAGAGACTAAGGCCCTGTCTTTAAGATTGTTTTGTAGGAGCTGTAGGTTCATACAATGTCTCTGTAGAGTTTCCTTCAAAGACAATAGATATTTCCATTGTCATCATTCTTGGGAAGGTCAATTCAGGGGTAGGAAATAGAGACAGGGAGACCAGAGTTAGACAATGGAGGTGCTCCACCCAGATGTCCCCTTGGATACTTATGACCATTTTTTGTGACACCTCTGACTACTTGTTCTTGCTTTACACTACTTCTATTTGTGACTTCTTTGTATGGATACTCCTGGCTATTGGAACTGGAATTACCTTCAAGGTTACATGCCTTTAGAGTGTCCATTACCTATGGACTAGTTGATGTAGGGTATATAACCCAGATCATTTCAAGTTAATAAATATTCTGAGGTGTAACTTATACTTCAGAGTGGACAAGGCTCATGCTGGGATTTTGCCTATAATTGCATTCTTGCCTAACTTCATCCCTTCCTTTCTTTCATTGTCTTACAAATTCCTCTTAGAAGCAATTCTTTAACAAATCTCTGGCGCTTGAATTCTCAAATCAGGATCTTATTTTAGGGAACATAGACTAAAACAATTGATGTGAGGGATAAATCTCCCACAGTTTCTTTGGATTCATGAACTTAATTTTGCTCATATTCTGGGATTTAGAATTGCAGGTAGTGCTTCCAGAATATTTGTGGAGGTAACAACTGAAAGGAAAATGAGGTCAGAAAAGGTAAGAGCTGCCTGTGGAGAGCACTGAAGAAAAGGAAGAGAAGCGACCTGAGAAAAACTATATGAATCAATATTGGCCTATACAGGAGTTTTAAGTTACTCTATTGCATTTACTTTCCACTTTACCTGCTCTCACAATTAAATCTGGTTAAAATTTATGCTAAGCAAGTTTAAAAACTCTTAGTGGTGTCAATGCTTTCAGCCAAAGACCACCAGAAATAAACGTACATTTAAACAAGTTGAATTTATTAAGCATTTCAGTGAGGAAGAACACATACCATGGGAAATCTCAGTGATTGGGCATTAGAAAGAACCTATGACAGAATTTGGGATTTGGTTGGATGATTTGGGGTGGGTCTAAGAAAGCAGGGTTTTGTGCTAAATGGGATGCTATCAGAAAGCAGGGGCAATTCTATGATTAAACATCTCAGTATATCTTACCTACCACAAAGATAAAACTAATTGGTGAAGAAATAGCAGCCACATATTTGGCTAAGGAGGGCATGTTTGGTATTTTGTGGGTGGCAGAGTGACCTTGTTTTTACCTGTGCTTAGACAAAATTATGAAGTGTTCTTGTTTTGTATCATTTTAGTATGGTCTCTTAGTAACCTTGTCTTAGGTTGGTATTCTGTGAAGTTATTTATGCTAAATAGGATAATAATTCAGCTATGCTGTGAGTGCCAGGCCAGCTTTCAAATGTCAGAGCTTCTCTTTTTTATTTATTAGGAATTTCTTATTACTTTTAGAATGAAGATGAAGTTCATAAATACGTTAAAACACCTCTAAAATCAGTTTCCTGCCAAATCTTCTAGTAAGATCTAGAATGATGTTCACACTCCCTCTAGTCACATGGGAACCTTTTCTCGGTCTCTTGTGTGTGCTTTATGGATGCTTTTTGCTTCCTAAAGCATGAAGATTCCTTTAACTTGGGATCATACTGTTCTTAAAATTTTACATGATATTCTATTTAACTTTTTCTTCTACTCTTGACACTATCTCCCATGAATGCTGTTGTGCCATTAAATAGTCTTAGTGACTATGAGTTTAATGACTGCAGAATATTTCATCTTGCACCTTTCTGTGTTAGTTACCTCCTCGTGCGTAACAAACTACTCCAGGACTTAAAAACAACAAGCATTTCTCAGGTCACACAGTTTCTGAGCATCAGTAATTAGGAGGCATCAGCCAGGTGGTTCTAATTCAGAGTCTCTTAGGAAGTTGTAGTCAAGCTGTCCACTGGGCTGCAGGCTCTGAACACTCAGCTGAGGCTGGAGGATCTAATTCCAAGCTCACTTACCTGTCTGTTGACTGGAAACTTCAGTTTCTCACCTGTGCACTTATCCACAGAGCTGCTTTCAAGCTGGCTTCTTTCAGAGTGGGTGACTGGAAATGGCCAAGGGGAGATAGGGTAAGGGGGTTATGCTGCCTTTTGTGACCTAGTCTTCAAGTTACATACCATCATTTCCACCATATGTGATCCATTAGAAACAAGGCACTAACGTCGATCTACACTCAAAAGAGAGGACATTACACAAAGGTATGAATACCGGGGCACTGGGATCATTGAAGCCATCTTGAAGTCTGACTACCATGTTTACCTTACTGTTTAAAGCTGTATAACTGTATATAACGTTTTATATAGCTTTGTGTAACTGTATATAAGTCTTTCTCTTCTGATATTTAGGCCTATTTCCATTTTTGCTATTTAATAAGAAGTCATTAAATTTTTAATTTAAAAATATATGTTAAGTGTCTTGAAGTGCTAAGTACTGAATACAAATTTGTTTTATGATGCAAAACAAACTGAAGTGAAACATTTTGCAGTTAAAAGCCTAAGACAGAAATCTTTCCTGTCACAATCTATAACTATTTCATTAAGGTATAGTCCTAAAGTGAGATTATTGAAATAAAATATATAAATATTTAGGTACTTAATGTACATTGCTAATTGGTTTTCATAAAATGTATATACATCAATATTCCCAGAAGCACCAGCGTCTCATTATAAAATTAATAGTTTTCAATATTCATATTTAATACATGACCACTTCTAAGGTAATAAGTTAAAAAATTATGTATTCTTGTTTCTTTAATCTGCATGTACAATATTTGACTTGTAGACAGGAGTTAAACACATTCTCTTTTTTTAATTAACAGATTTTCTCATTGCTTTTTTTAAAGCTCTTCATAAGGCTATTAACTTTAATATCAGCAATGTTTGCTTCAAATATTAGTCTGTTTATAATAAATCTCTCAGTTTATAGTAGATCTTTAAGTATTTACAAGATGTTTAACATTTGGACATTTTATATTTTTTTAATGTCAAATCTATTGATCTTTCATTTTTTCTTGCTTATCAGTTCCCCCGTTTTCAATTAGTCATCCACATTTTCTTTTATATCACATATGGCAATAAGATTTTAATTAAAAATGTTTTATACTTTGACATATCGGACATGTATTTTGGTTAACTATATATATGCATATATATGTATTATATATGTGCATGTATAGTTATATTAATTTAAAATGTTTTATACTTTGACATATCTGACATATATTTTAGTTAACTATATATGCAATGAGGATCCAATGATTTATTTCAATGTATTGAATATTCTTCACTTCTCATTAGCTTGGAAGGTTTCTGAAACCATACTAGGTTCTTATATAAGCTGCAGCTACTCATTAGTCCTCCCATTGACCCAAAGATGCTGCTGACATAACTCTTTCATTTAAAATGCTATTAATTAATTCAAGGGACTTTCCCCATGCCTTTTAAAAAATCTTTTATCTTTGCAAGACTTCTATGCCATCCCTACTTAGGGTCTTTCTGAGTACTTTATGATTTGTTTGTTTCCTACTCTTTATTTCTCTTTTGTATTATAACTTCTAAGAGAAAGCTGTTGTTTTGTCTCATATGTAACAACATCACTGACAATCTTTTGGTAAGTTTAGTGGTTTCAGTTGATTTTCTTGGCATTTTTAAGTATATAATATGTGATAATAATGAATTTTTAACCTTAATTTTTATCTAATGATTACAATTTATTTTTATAGTATGTTATGTGGCTCAGAATGTCTGGAACAAGCTTAAAATAATTAAAATTAGTGGGGAATTTATTTTATTTGTGAATTTGAAATGACATGTCTAGCGTTTCAATACTCACGAAATTTTGAAAACCTAATGTCAAAGGAAGACAGAGCAAACCTTGAAGAAAAGCAGAAATATTTTACTATTCCGCACATCTTATATGCCCATCACTGTTAGACACATCATTGTTTTCTAAAACAAATACACTGTTGATAACTCTGCATATAGGCTTTGCTTTTGCTCTGTTAATCTGTCCCAGTGATTATCATGTTTCAGTGCATCTAAGAGTTAGCCAAAACCATGTAAACTCAACCTCATGCGCAATTTAAGAGCTACTCAGAGTTAATCATGATAATGGTGATTTGAGCCTTTTATATTGATTTTAGAACATAACACAACTCTTTTTATATATAAATAAACATCTCAGAGTTTATACTCCTTCATAGCACTTCACACAGTAACTGCTTTATATTAATATTCATTATTATTCAATAAGTTACTCTTCTACCAGAGTGCCAGTTCTGTTAGAGGAGGATTCACACTTCATTTCATGTATTGTCATACCTGTATTAGTTTTCTACTGCTGCTGTAACAAATTGTGACACACAGTGCATAAAACAATATAGATTGATTATCTTACGTTCTGTCTGGTGTCTGCTGCAGTTGTCACTGGGATAAAATCAAGGTGTCAGCAGGGCTGTGCTCCTTTCTGGAGGCTCTCAGGGAGAATTGGTTTTCTTACCTTTTCCAGCTACTAGAGGCCTTGGATGTTCCTAGACATTTGGCCCCATTCCTAAATCTTGAAAGCCAGTGATGTGGGTTGAGTTCTTCTCACTCTAACCTCTATTTTCCCCTTTTTCATCTACCTTTAAGGACCCTTATGATTAGCTCAAACCACTCAACTATTTCAGGATAATCTCCTCTATTATAAGGTCAGTTGATTAGTAACCTTAATTCCATCTGCAACCTTAATTCCTCGATGTAATTGAAGGTAATAGAGTCACAAATTCCAGTGATCAGAATCTGGATATTTTTAGGGACCATTATTCGACATATCATGATACCCAATATGCCTACCATAATTAGTATTAAATAAATATTTGTCATATAAATGAATACATGAATGAATGAAGACTACAGATTTAATTTACTCTTTAACAGAGAAGCTTCCCAATATTTTTAATTTTTGAAAAATTTAAAAACAATAGCTGTGAAAGTTACTTTTTAAATACACTTTAAGTGTTCTATTATCAACATTTTTTTATGGACTCTAATAATGAACTAATAGATTGACTATTAAGCCATTGTGCATTCTTGTGTAGTCATGGGACTAATAAATCGGCCATTTCTTAAAGATACTTGCACACTGATGAGACACAAGCTATATTAGATTTTAGTATTATAGTTTATTCACTTAAAATACTAATAGCTTATATATGATAAATGTATAAATGTTTATTATCTGCTCCACACTGCAACAAATTGTAAATATTGTAAATGTTTACTAGCTATTCTCTTCCTATCCTCATGTTAAATGTATACAATTTTATAATCAGTCCTCACAACAATTCTATGTAGCAGGTTTCATTATTGTCTTTATTTTATAGATGACTAAAATTAGTTTTATAGACACTAAGTATTTTGGTTATTGTTATGGCAAAATTGATAATGGTAGATGCAACACACCAACTCTGGTCCTTTTGAGATAACAATCTATGCTAATAACCATAGTGTTCTATTAATTGGTACATTTTGTCTCAGTCTGTCACCCAGGCTAGAGTGCAGTGGTGCAATCTTGGCACACTACAACCTCTGCCTCCTATGCTCAAGTGAGAACAACCAGCCAATTTTTGTATTTTTCGTAGAGACAGGGATTCACCATGTTGGCCAGACTAATCTGGAACTCCAGACCTCCAGTGATCCACCCGCCTCAGCCTCCCAAAGTGCTGGGTTTACAGGCATGAGCCATCATGCCTGGGCTAATTGGTGTATTCCTTACCATGATTTTTCTGTGGTTGTTCTGAAATAGTCTATATGGCATTTTTTTTCTTAGAAAATTTCAAAGCGTGTACCTTTAAAGCCTGGACTTACAAGCCTTTATAGGACAAACTTCTGTTATAACCTTTTTAGTGACTTTCTTTTTGCCTGGATTAACCTGGACTCTCCTCATGGCCCCTTATTTCTTATTTGATTATTAAATCCTTCAACAGGTTTGAACCCAACAGTACTTTTTTGCCAAGAAATCTGTTGGGTACATTATTGTCACTTATCTCATGGAGTTAAGTCTTATTCCAGAAGTCATCGAATAAAATAAAAAGAACAACTAAATACATAATTAAAATTATAATTAGTGTTGTGCAGAAAATTAATACATTGCAAAACAAAACAATAAAAGGGCTGATCTAATTTACAGAGGTCAGGAAGGTCTCTCCCACCCCCTATACCTTGAGACGATGACTTTTAATCTGAGATCAAAATAATGAGAAAGAATCAACCCAATGAGGAGGAGCCAGTAATGCATTCCATCCTCCTCAGACTATACAGTGATGGTCTAACATCTTCTTTTGGTTATGAAAATTCAAAAAGAAAATTATAAACATGTTCTCCCTCCAAGTATCTGTGATGAAAACCACTTTCCCTTCTTTTGCAATGTTTTTCATAGCTTTCTGGTTGGTATTACTCGCTATTTGTCCGTTCTAAAGAATAAAAGTTTACCCTAGATCACATTTTTATCAATAAATAGGATGAGTATATTTTTGTTAGTCTTGCTGTTTGCCAGTTTAGGGCTAGACCATTATAAACCCTCATTTATAATATGAATATGGGCCTATGAACATATGACCAATTTAGGTAAAAGTTTTATCCTACCAGTTTAAATATTAGAATACTTTTTATGGAACAATTCAACATATGTCCATAATTCCAAACATACAACATATCACAATTTGGCCTCAAGCTTTAAGAAGGTATTTCATAGGATTATGTTGGACTTTTTGTGGCGAGAGTAGTAAAGAGTGGTATTATTTAAATTTGATCTTATCAGAGTTTAAATAATAAATCTCAACCTTTTTCTCTTGTCAGTTTTTCTTTTCTGTTATTGTGTTTATTTGTTTTTAATTCTCACAGAGTGACTAATAAAATCAGTCACAGTGAAGCACTTGGCACTTAGTTTTAGATGGCAGTTATTGACACAGCAAGCTGGATCAATCTAGGATGTGTATTAGAAAGGTTAGCATCATTATACACCACTCCTGATGTGGATAGGATTGAGTTGGTTTTAAAATATCAATATTGGTACAGTGTTGGAGGTCTGCAAGTTAGCAAGAGAAGTGACAAAGCAGCATGATAAACAGAACACACATAGTTACGTAGGAAACTCATTACAAATGACAGAATGTAAATACTATATGTTAAACGTTCAAGTGTTTTGCAAGAAATTCTGCTGCTATAAGTGAATGAGCTATTATGCTATTTTTGACTGCCAATCTCTAAGTTTTTGGAATGTAAGATAGTCAAAGGGACTAGCAAAATTGTGATAAACTCTGAAAATCCCACTGGAAGTAAAATCATTTTAGAGGTAATTAGAAGCAAGGTGCAAGTACCAAACTAAGTATTTATATACTACTCCCCAAATATTTGGAATATTTATGCCCGAGTTGGAATCACCTAAAGAGAAACCTCATTATCTCACATGGAATGTTCACTTGTGGCTGTGACTAAATTGTTTTCAGAAATAGAAGGCTCTAATTACAAAGTCATTCATAAATTCCTAAATGCCTCCCATAAATATAGTGGCATCCAGCTAAATGAATAAATGCCCAAATATTATAAAATAATTGATTTTGCAAACACTGGCATAATACAACTTATGCATGGAATTGACTATGGAGAATCAGATTTCTCATCTGTAAGAGAAACAATGCATATTTTACAGAAATGTTATAAGTAACTAAAATTCAGTGATGCAGGGGAAGTCTGAGCAGAAAACCAGGCTCTCTGGAAGTGCTAAAAAAATTATTAACCCAAGAGTAAGTTCAAAATTCTCAATCGTCCCTTTAAATTCTCTTATATATTTTAAGACTTCTGCTCTGCAAAAGAAACTATTGAAAAAGTGAAACACAAGCCACAGGTTGAGATAAAATATTTTCAAAACACATATTTGACTAGAGTATTATTGTGGAATATAATTGAAAACCCCATCACAGAAATGATGAAGAAGTTTTAGCCAAGGATGGCGTTAGTGCAGATAGACGTTAGATGACGGATATAAATTCTCAAAGTACAAGGGCTCAATATGGCTTTACTTCTTCCACAAAGCCCAGTAAAGTGCACTGATGTTATTAGCCCTTATTTGGTACAGACAGATGACTTTTAAAAACAAAGATAAAAGTCCTAGAAAACAAAGCCACTCTACCCCAGATTGATAATTACTGTGGACCACTATTTTTTTCCAAGATAAAAAAATGGGTGAAAATATTTATGATACATTATAGCACCAAGTAAATGAATTTTTACACATAATGGAACACATACTGGACAGCTGAAAAGGAATATATTTTGTAGTCAGGACATAAGCATTCAGCCACATACTTGCCATTTCTACAACTACCCAAGAAGCAGTGTTGACTATGGAAGAGAAAACAATCCTTGTGATAATTCTCAAGCATGTTGCTTACTAAAGTCTGAAGTATAAAAACCAAGCTCTACTTATATAGGAAACAAATACAAACACTTTTCTCATCCTTGTTTATGTTACCACAAGTCACCTACAAACAAATGGCCTTTTATAAAGTCACGGGGCAGTTTATCAAGGGGTTATGGCCAAGAAAATACAAAGAAATCATATTTAAGGGTTCACTTTCTGTTTCTTTCTCACACTTTTCTAAAGCCCTGAGAAATAAGTTATTTGGAATTTCTAAAATCATGCTGTGTATGACACACAATTCTCCAAAAGGATGAGCACTTTGCAAGTACTTTTGTGTTCTTAGATCCTAAAAACCCAAATAGCTTTTCCCCAGGCCTGCCCTATGTCTGCAATTTTACTTCTCGTGTTGTTATTTTGAGCAAAGGAGATATTTCCCATGGTTCTATGCTATTGCTATATAGGGCATTCTTAAAACAACAGAGGGTCATGGTGATAAGAACACAGCCTCAAAGTTAAAATAAGTGTGCCCTATCATTAGCAAACTAATGGCCTCCTAAAGAAGCTCACACCGTAATCCCTGGAAGTTATAATGATTATATTCTATTATGCAGTGAAAAAGACCTTGCTTATGTGATTAAAGTTGAGGATCTTGAACTGGAAATGTTATCCTGTATTCTCTGGGTAAGCCCAGTTCAATCATGTGAGTCCTTAAAAATGGAATAAAGAGGCAAAAAGGTAGGAAAGAGAGATGGCTGCATGAGAATTGGTGCTGGTTATGTAGGGACCAAGGACCTGAGAAAGGTCTCTGAGAATTAAAGGAGACCCAACGGAGAGCCAATAAGGAGATGGAGACTTCAGTCCTACAAATGCATGGATCTAAATTTTACCACTACCCCAATGAACAGCATACAGAACCTCCCCTCGATCCTCCAGAATGCAGCATTGCCAACAACTGAATCTTATCCTTGTGAGATGTGTCAGACTACTGACCTACAAAAATGTAACACAAAAAATGGTTTCACCAAACCACTAAGTTGGTGAAAAGTCACTACAATAGCAAAGGAAAACTAATAGAAGCTCAAACCCTGCTCTCTACTGTGTGGCCTTGGGAAAGTGACTGAAACTCTCTGAGCCTCAGTTTCCTCATCAAGAAAATGATGATATTAGCAGTATCTCAGATAATTGTGAAAATAAAATCAGAAAATAAACAAAACTCTTCATATAGTGTCTAGCATATGAAAAGCCTAATTAATATTAGTAAAATCAATTAATTAATATAAGCTTAATTAATATAAGTAAAAACTTAATATTAGTTGTGATTGCCCTTCTATGGAACCAATACATTTAAACATAGATTAAAAAGTCTTGCATTCAAAACGTCTGTGAAAAGCTGGATTAACTTTTTAAATTTAAAAGCACAGCTTTATTGAGGTATAATTGAAATACAAAAAATAAACATATTTAATCTATACAATTTAGTGAGCTTGGACATATGAATACACTGATAACACCACCACCACAATCAAGATAATAGACACTGTATTAATCTGTTTATTACAAGTTTTCTCAGAGCACTTAGTACATGCATATACTTGTTGAATTTCCAAGAGGATATATACTCTGCAATGTCTTCTAAAAGTTTTGACTAGAAAACCTCGTTTTACAAATATAGTTTTATACCCCTAAGAACTTGCTTTGGGAAATGATGGACTAAATTTTGAAGACTCACGTTGCTATGGACTGGATATTTGTGACCTACCAAAATTCGTATGTTGTGGCCCTAATTTCCAGTGTGTTGGTATTGAGAGATAGGCCCTTGAGAGATAATTAGGTTTAGATGAGATCATGAGAGTAGAGCCTCCCTGATGGCATTAATGCCCTTGTAAGAAGAGGAAGAGACCACAGCCCTCTCTATTTCTCTCTCTACCACGTGAGGATATAGCAAGAAGACTGTATCCGATCTGCAAACAGGAAGGAGGGCTTTCGAAAACCCCAAATCAGCTGGTACCTTAATCTTGGACTTTCCAACCTCGAGAAGTGAGAAATACATTTTTGTTGTTTAAGCTCCCAGTGTTTTGTAATCATAGTCTGAGCTGACTAAGACACATAAAATGCAAACATCATCTGAGAAGGGTAATATGTTAAGCCATTTATTATTAATGTTGTTGGTATAGGAATATAAAAACTTTAATAACTTACAAGTAATATTTATATCCTATTTTGATGAAAAAGCTTTGCTGGAATTTACTTTAGAGTCAAAGGGCTGGTAGCAATGATTATCAGAATATCAACCACGTCTAAAGTAGGTGAAAAAAATTCTGCCTGTCAAAACATCATGAATTAGAGTAGTCTGGAGATCTCTATATTGTTCACAAATACTGTGGAAGGAAGATTTTATCCCCAAGATTATCTACAACTCAAGGATACAGATGAAGTCAAGAGGCTTTGAAAAGTTATGTCTCACTGTACAAAATGTTATTTTCCAAAGTATGTTGATGACATAAAGTAGGTTACACAGATTTGGATGCAGCTGAAGAAAGAGATTGGCTTTCTATTGGCAAAAGTCATTATTCTAGAACCACACAGTGGATGCTAGCCACAAAATAAACATTCTTTGTCATTTGCAGACTTTCTTCCTCATTCCTCCCCAGTAAATGTTTTAGTAATTGGCTATCGCTAAGCTTAGGAGATCAGGGACCAATAAGTTGCACATGAAAACCAACCTCACTAGAAATAAAATGCACATGGTCCTAGTGATGGCTAATTTTATGTGTCGACTAGGCTACAAGGTGCTGAAATAGTTGGTCTTTGTTCTGAGTGTGTCAGTGAGGCTGTTTCTGCATGAGAGTGACATTTATTTTGTTGCTGTTGTTGTTTGTTTGTCAAACAAACAACTGTATCCGCCAGGCTGGAGTGTAGTGGCATGATCTTAGCTCAGTGCAACCTCTGCCTCCCGGGCTCAACCGATTCTCATGCCTCAACCTCTTGAGTAACTGGAACTACAGGCATGTGCCACCCTGCTAATTTTTGTATTTTTAGTAGAGATAGGTTTTCACCATGTTGGCCAGGCTGGTCTGGAACTCCTGACCTCAAGTGATCTGCCCACCTCGCAAAGCACTGGGATTACAGGTGTGAGCCACCACACCTGGCCAATATCAATATTTGAATTAGTAGACTGAGTTAAGCAGATTGTCCTCCCTAATGTGGGTGGGCTTCATCCAATCACTTAAAGTACTGAATAGAATTAAAAGGCTGAGTAAAAGAGAACTCTTTCTCCCTGACTACTTGAGCAGAGACATTTGTCTTTTGCCCTCAAATTCAAAAGGAAACCTTTAGCTCTTATTGGGTCTTGAGCCTGTCAGCTTTTCGGACTGGAGTTTACTCCATTGTCTCTCCTTGTTTCCAGGTCTTTGGACTTAAACTGGAACTACACAGCAGCAGTCCTGAGTGTCTAGCTTGCTGACTATAGATTCTGGGACTTCTCAGCCTCTATAATTACATGAGCCAATCCCTTATAATAAATCTCTTTCTCCTTTTCTCTTTCTTGTTTCACACACACACACACACACAGACACACACACACACACACACACACAGTCATGTGCTGCATAATGAAGTTTCAGTCAATGTTAGACTGAAATATGCAAATACCATGCAAAAAACATGCAAATACCATGGTGGTCTCATAAGATTATAATGCACATGAAAAATTCCTATCACCTAGTGATGTACCCATCATAATATTGTAGTGCAATGCATTACTCATGTGTTTGTAGTGATGCTGGTGCAAACAAATTTACTGACCTGCTAGTCATATGAAAGTATAGCACATTCAATTTTGCACTGAAGCAGCTATGTGGTCTAGGGTATATATTCTGGGGTTCATCATCATGCACCAGGAAACTTTAGGACAGGGACATACATGGAGTTTAGGAAAAGAGGTTTAATAGGCAGAAGAGAAGAGAAAGAGAAACAGCTCTCTCTATAAAGGGGTCTCCAAGTAGAAAGGACCTGTGGCAGATGCACCAGATTTTATAGTCAGGTTTGAGGAGACAATGTCTAATTTACACAGGGCTCACAGATTGGTTCAATCAGATATGACGTTTACATAGTGCACAGTGAAGGCTGGCCACCCCACCCAAATCTCATTATGCAAATGAGCTTTCCAGCTGATCCCTGCCATCTTGTCTGCTCCTTACTATACACGTGGCTGGCAGAGAAGGGAAGATGGAGCCACCATTTTGAACATGTCTAGTCCCTGGTTCACCCCTGCAAGCTCCCAGCTTGCTTGTATGTGTCTTTAGCTTGACTTTACAGGCTGCTCTTTGTTAGAAAATGACTTGGAGCTGCTTTTCATTAAAAAGAAAAGCCTTACCAAGGACTCCCATACCCTTATTATCTGCTAAGTAATTTCCTCTTAACTCCTGTATCAGTATGATATATAATAATTGATAATGATAATAAACAACTATGTTGCTGGTTTATGTATTTACTACAGTATACTTTTAATCATTGTTTGAGAGTATAATCCTTCTACTTACAAAAAATTGTTGACTGGGAAACAGACTCGGGTTGGTCTTTTAGGAGATATTCAAGAAGAAGGCATTAGTATCATAAGAAATGACAGCTCCATGCATGTTATTACCCTGAAGAGCTTCTAGTGAACCAAGAAAAGAAGTTGGAAGACAATGGTATTGATGATCCTGACTACGTGTAGGTGTAGGCCAATATATGTGTTTGTGTCTTCGTTTTTTCAAGGTTTTAGGATTAAAAAGCTTTAAAAGTTAAACAATTTTTGAAATCTAAAATAGAAAAAAGCTTATAGAATAAGCATATAAAGAAAGAAAAATTTTGTACAGTTGCACAATGTGTTATTGTTTTCAGTTTTGTTATCATAAAAGAGTCAAAAAGTTTTAAAAAATTAAAAAGCTTATAAAGTAAAACAGTAAGCTAAGGTTAATTTATTATTGAAGAAAGAAAAACATTAAAAAATAAATTTAGTGTAACCTAAGTGTACAGTATTTATAAAGTCTGCAATCATGTACAGTAAAGTCTTTGGCCCTCACATTCCCTCACCACTCACTCACTGACTCATTCAGTGCAGCTTCTATTCGTTTTAAGTGCCGTATCCAGGTGTATTATTTTGTACCTTCCATACTGCGTTTTTAGTGTACCTCTTCTACGTTTCGATATATTTAAATACACAAATATCATTGTGTTACAGTTGTTTACAGTATCCCATACAGTAACATGCTGTATAGATCTGTAGCCTAGGAGGAATAGGCTATATCAGACAGACGAGGTGTATAGTAGGTTATAGAATATAGATGTGTATATGTACACTCTATGAGGTTCACACAACAAAAATATTTCCTAATGATGCATTTCTCAGAACATATCTTTATCATTAAGTGATGCATCTATCTAGACAGATATCTAGATATCTAGACAGTTAGATATCTAGATATAAATTGATTTGTCTATATCTATACATATTTACATCTACATCTATATCTAGAGAAGTATATGTATGTATGTACATATTTTCTATTGGTTATGTGGTTCTGTTTCTTTGAAGAACCCTAACTAATACAGATTTTGGTACTTAGAGTGGTTCAAGAAGAATAGTGTTTTAAGGATGAGGTTTCTGAATTGGTACTGAGTTTTCTGGAATTGGCTCTTTAATCTGATTATATTTAAAGATGTTAATGACTCTATTTCCAGTAGCAAAGAGAGCACTCATAATCCATGGTGTGACCTGGCAGTAGAGATACATAAAATATCTACATTGAATGCAACCACTTATAAGAATCAAGGATCTGGATGACTATGTATACAATACTTTTGAATATTTTTGGCAAACTAACAAATATAGTGAAGTTGGCTGTTTGCTCCCAACATCAGTGGGCAAAGTGGGAAAAGAAAAAGATCTTAGATCCCAGCTCAAGGGCTGCATGAATTCAGTCAAAAGACATTTCAAGCTGTCATCCCCATTTCCTGCTTTTTCTATTTTATTTTACTCGAGAGCACTATGTCTTATCTATATTATCTGAAGGCCTTTCTTGATTGCTATAGTGCAGTTTTCCCACAGTGCAAGGCCAAAGTCTTTTTCCTTAATATACAAATGTATAGATTTTGAGTCAGTTCAATTTCTATTAATATTACTCAGCTTCCATTGATTAATTTACAAAATGGAGAAACATACCACTTTTCAGGTCCTGGTAAAAATAAAATGAGAGACATAGAATAAACATTGTAGACTGGCCTAATGTAAGAACTTTTGTAATGATTCAAAATGTTAAAATATTGAATAAAATATAAAAAACAACAATGAGGGCTGGGCACAGTGGCTCATGCCTGTAATCCCAGCATGTTGGGAGGCCGAGGCAAGTGGATCACTTGAGGTCAGGAATTCGAGACCAGTCTGGTCAACATTGTGAAACCCCGTTTCTACTAAAAATACAAAGATTAGCCAGGCCTGGTGGCAGGCACCTATATTCTCAGCTACTCAGGAGGCTGAGGCAAAGAATCATTTGAACCTGGGAGGTAGAGGTTCCAGTGAGCCAAGCTCGTGTCACTGCACTCTGCACTCCAGCCTGGGTGACAGAATGAGACTCCGTCTCCAAAACAAAAACACAAACAACAAAAACAGTGAAAGGTAAACACATACAGCTAAATGAGAAACCTATAAACTCCTATGTGAACAAACAAAAACTTCAAGTGGTGACAGTAAAACAGAGGTTCAATCTAAAAGGCTCATGATTATATTGAAACCAAGAGTGATACTTTAACATCTAGAGTATAAACTTCTCACGACTGTTTAGAAACGCCACGTAAGGCCTCCAGGTCATGTCAGAAAGGTTGCTGCATTCAAAATAACTGCACCAAGACAATAGGACAAAGAATTGGCTCCCTGTGAAGCAAGGACCAGAAAAATGAATTCACTCGCTATCCTGGGAAGAGGCGAAGAAGTCTATTAAGTTTACAAAGCAGCTTATGGAAGGCTGTGAAGGAAGATGAGATGAGAACATCATTCTTGTGCCTCACAGGACACCAGAAGTCACATTTATTTCATCCAACTGGATGCTGAGAAATTAACAGAAGAACTGGTCCCTGTCTGGTGAAAAGTAGAAGGTCCCATCAGAGAAAAATAGGAGCTACCCTATAACTGAACTCTGGCTTTGATTAAGGCAAGTGTTATTCCCATGGAAAACAAATCCATAGAAAATGACCTTAAAATAAATGACCTATAGGAGAAAATGACTCAGAGTGATTGGAGTATTAACTAAATCAGAAATCCTCAAAGTTATACCCTAAAAAGGAGAGAGAACGAAACAATCAGAAAGAGACTTTATAATACGTATATTGAAAATCTTCATGATACAAAGAAAGGGAAAAACAAGCATGAAAAGGAAGAATTAATTTAAAAATAAACCAAATATAATTATTTAAAAATGTATATATACATGCACATACACATATATAATACATACGTATGTATATGCATATGCTTTGAAATGAACAAAAAAGCAACCCTGGTTTAAACAGTAAACTAGATAAAGTTGAAGACAAATAAATGAAAAAGAGGGTAGATCTCAGGAGTCGCACATATTAGCACACACATTGATGGAAAATAAGAAGCAGAAGTCAAGTGATATGAAGGCAGACTAAAAACTTCAATATGCAAGTGAAAATATAAATAGAATGAAAGGGAATTTCTGAAGAAATAATTATTGTGAACTTTTCAGAATAGATGTGATACCTAGTGAGAAGAGTCTCTGAAAAGAAAAGACCAGAGATTGAACGCTTTGATAAGGAAATGGTTAGGATTTTTTTGGAGTGCAATAACATTTGCTAAAATAGAAGAAATAAATTTAGGCAATGTAAGATTCAAGTGAGTCTAAGCAGGTGCTTTGATTTAATTAATCAAGTAAATACAATTAATGAGAAATTATTCATCAGGAAACTAACATCATCAGAGTTAAGACTTTGAAAAGGTAATGTTATAATATTTCAGAGTGGGATGTTGGTGGAGAGAGTAGGATGTTGTGGGTACCAGAAAGTAGAAACGATCTACAAATATTATACTGAAAATCTTAAGCAGGAATTAAATGAATTGGGGAGAAGTGAGGCTAGTCACACAGGCATTAATTAGCAATATTCTAAAAAGAATAACAAGACTGTAGCGACTATGTAAATGGGATTGTTAAAAATAACTTGGAGATTCAGATGTGACTCATTTGGAAATGAGGGTTACAAAAAAAGAAACATTTAAGTCAGGAGTGGAAACAGGGTTATATTCTAATTTTGTTATTTTCAATGGGAGATAGGGTTTAAGAGGAGGAGGGAAGGAGAGAGGAGAAACAATTATTTCAATTTTAAGTATATTGTATTTGAGTATAATCAGGTAGTTAATATTCAATTGTCAATAATAACAGGGAGTTTGGGGTGCACAAGAACAAATTTAGGCCAGCTGAAAAAAGTATGAATTATAGTCAAGAAGTAATATATGTAATATTTGCAATCATAAAATACAGCCAAGAACAAATATTGGGGGAAATCTACTGATAACTTTTATGTACTCCCACAGCATGAAACACTCTATCTTGGACATAAACTGTTCTCAGAAAATAATGTTATTTTTGTTGACACATAATTTGTGTACGTATCTGTGGGGTATATGTGATATTTTGTTACATACATAGAATGCATAGAATGTATCATGATCAAGTCAGGGTATTTAGAATATCCACCACTTCAAGCATTTATCATTTCTATTTGTTGGGAATATTTCAAGTCCTCTCTTCTAGCTATGTTGAAGTATACAATACATTGTTAGCTATAGTTACTCTACTCTGCAATCAAACATTAGAATTTATTTTTTCTGGCCCAGGCACAGTGGCCTGTAATCCCAGCACTTTGGAAGGCTGAGGTGGGCAGATCACTGGAAGTCAGGAGTTCAAGACCAGCCCGGCCAACATGGTGAAACCCCATCTCTACTAAAAATACAAAACTAGCTGGGTGTGGTGGGGAGCACCTGTAATCCCAGCTACATGGTAAGCTGAGGTGGGAGAATCTCTTGAACCGAGGAGGTGGAAATTGCAGTGAGCTGAGATCCTACCACTGCATTCCAGCCTGGGCAACAGAGTGAGACTCTGTCTCAAAAAAAAAAGAATTTGTTTTTTCTATCTAACTGTATGTTTGTGCCCATTAACCAACCTCTCTTCATCTTCCCTTCTCCTTTCAACATACAAACACAAACCTTTTCCAGCCTCTCATGACTATGATTCTACCCTCTACCTCCATGAGATCAACTTTTTTAGCACCTACATATGACTGAACACGTGGAATATTTGTCTTTCTGTGCCTGGCATATTTCAATTAACATAATGACCTCCAGTTCCAATTATGTGGATGGAAATGACATAATTTCGTTCTTTTTTTTTATGGGCAAAGAGTATTCCATTGTGTATAAATGCCATATTTTCTTTATCCATTTATTCACTGATGGACACTTAGATTGATTTCATACCTTTGCTATTGTGAATAGTACTGTTGTAAACATGGCGTGCAAGTATCTGTCTGACATACTAATCTTCTTTCCATTGGATCAATAGTCAGGAGTTTGCTGGATCATAAGGTAGTTCTATTTTTAATTTTCTTATTTTTAATTTTTTAGTTTTTAATTTTCTGAGAAAACCTCCATACTGTTTTCCATAATGGCTATACTAATTTACATTGTCACTAAAAATGTTTAAGAGTTCCCTTTTCCCCACATCTTCGCTGGCATCTATCATTTTGTTTGTTTGTTTGTTTGATAATAGTCATTCTACTTGAGACTATGATATCTCATTATGATTTTGATCTTCATTTCCCTGATGATTAGTGATGTCGAACATTTTTTTCATATACCTTTTGGACATTTGCATGTCTTCTTTTGAAAAATGTCTATTTGGGTCATTTGCCCACTTTTAAATAGGATTATTTGGGTTTTTATGCTCTTGAGTTGTTCAGGTTCCCTGTACATTCTGAATATTTGTCCCTTATCAGATGAATAGTTTGCAAATTTTTTTTCTTTTTCAATAGGTTGTCTCTTCACTCTGTCACTTTTTTTTTTTTTTAACTCTGAAGGAGCTTTTTAGTTTAATATAGTTCCATTTCTCTATTTTTGGTTTTGTTCTCTGTGCATTTAATTTCTTAACCTTAAAATCTTTGCATGAGCTGTCCAGGTCCTTAGCATTTTGAACAAAGTATTGAACAAAATGCACAAAGTAACAAAGGAATGAAACACAAGAATAGCAAAAGCAGAGATTTATTAAGGTAAGAAAGTACTCCACAGGGTGGTAGTGGGCCCGAGCAAGTGACTCAAGGCCCAGTTACAAAGCTTTCTGGGTTTTAAGTACCCTTTTTGAGGTCCCTGTAGGTTACCACTTACCTGGGTGAAGGATTTGGTCTGTTGCTGATTAATGGCTGAGGTGCATTGGTGCCCCCTGTGTGCGTAGCCCGTGTCTAATTCAGGGCACTTTCCCTTTCCATCTGAGATGTGGTGGAAGGGGAAGCGTTGTAGGGAGAGTAGCCTTTGATCCCTTGTTACTCCATGTGGGAAGACGGGGGTTTTTCCTTTTGGTTTAGCTTTAGGAAGTTTGCGTTAATTGGCCTTAGGTTCCCTGCCCCCAAACAAAGGTGTTTTCCTTTGATTTAACTTTAGGAAATTATCACGAATTGGCCTTCATCCTCTCCCCCAGACTTTGGTGATTTCCCTTGATTCAGTTTTAGGAAGTTAGCACAAATTGGCCTTAGATTCCCTGCCTCCAG
Organism: Papio anubis; assembly: GCF_008728515.1. Lineage (NCBI taxonomy): Eukaryota > Metazoa > Chordata > Mammalia > Primates > Cercopithecidae > Papio > Papio anubis. The sequence goes on from NC_044989.1 coordinate 84,430,233, forward strand.
ACCCTATTCTCTTGCCTCAATAGGGGTCTAATTTCATAGTTCTGCATACGGATGTTCATTTTTCTCAGCACCTCTTATTGAAGGAGTCTTTCCTCAATGTATGTTCTTGCACCTTTGTCAAAAACCTGTTGGCCGTAAATATATGAATTTATTTGTCAGTTCTTTGTTCTGTTCTATGTGTCTGTTTTCATGCAAATACTATGCTGTTTTGGTTACTACAGCTTGGTAATATATTTTAAAGTCAGATAGTGTGATGCCTCCAGCTTTGTTCTTTTTGTTCAGGATTGCTTTGGACATCTGGGCTCTTTTTTGGTTGCATACAAAAGCATAAAAATGTTATTTTTTATGCTATTTCTGTTTCTTCTTTCTCTTTTCTATTTCTGTGAAAAAAATGTCATTGGTATATTGACAGCGTCTTTTGTCATTGGTGTTTTACAGAGTCAATTTATATTTGTAAATTGCTTTGAGATGTATGGTTAACCTAGACACTAGGTTAATGGTTCTTAAGTTTTTGTGAATCTGAGACTGCTTTAAGAACTTGTAGAAAATGTAAATGCTGATTTTGATAAAAATTACACAGTCTCACACACAAGTATACAAAACATTTAAAAGGTTACATACATTTCCAAGGGGTCATAGACTTCCTGAAACCTGAACAGCTTCAAGAAACCTGATCAAAGTCTCACTATTCCGGAGCAGAAAATCATCCTTAGGTTTGTTCCTGTTGAATTAGTCAGAAGAATATATGAATAAAGCATCAGACAAATATAAACCCAGTGCTTACAAATGAATCATGAGCCTATCTGGTAGACCCAAATGACTGAATAAACTAACTGTAGCTTTCAGATTCAAGAACAGGAAAATTCCAACTCTTAAATTTTTTCAATGTCATTAAAATCATTATTCAAAAAAAAATACAGTCTATACAAAAGAGAAATAGAGGCAGTGTCTCTGAATTAAGCAAAACTTGCAAAAGGATACACACAATATGACATCAGAACAATAATTTCATAGTATGTACTTTTGTATAATATTGCATCATATACGTCATGCAGAATGGGGGAATATATATAAAGGAGACAGTCGTTATCTTTAATGTGTAACTTTGTGTGTGTGCATGTTCGTGTGTGTGCTTAAAATGTATAATATTTTCCAAAATAATCTACAGACTTACTAATTGCATGTTTAAAGATTTATCAAATGTAAACTAAAGTAGCTGTATTTAGTGATCAGTGGTTTTTATCTTAATAGATAACCCTCTGCAACCAAATCCAACTGAACTTCAAATATACCCATGTGATGGATACAATCATTTCCAGCATCACAAATGTATCAATCTATACTCTTTTTCCCAAAATTAGTTATAAGATCCACTTCATATTTTAATGTCACAACATGCTATTCTATCTTATTCTCTTTTTTTATTGAATAATATTCCATTTTATGGTTGGTTACACTGCTTTTATTTATGTGTTCATCAGTTGATAATTATTTAGTCTTTTTTCTCCTTTTTGATTATTATGAATAATTCTGCTATGAACAAGTTTGTGTGTGGACATATCTCTTCATTTCTCTTGTATCTGTACATAGACGTGGAATTGGTGGATCATATAGTAACTCTGTATTTAATCATCTGAGGAGCAGTTAGACTGATTCCTAAAGTGGCTGCCCTGTTTTACATTCTCACCAGCAATGCACGAGGGACCCAATTCCTCCATGTTCTTGTCATCCAAGTAACTGTAAAGTGATACCGCATTGTGGTTTAAATTTGTATCTTCCTAGTGACTAAAGATATTGAGTATCTTTGATATGTCTATTATCCATTTGCATATCTTCTGAGAAAAAAAAGTGCTATTTAAATTATTATTTTGAAATTATTTGCCTTTTTTTGTTAAGTTGCAACAATTCTTTATGTATTCTGGACATATTTTACAAATGTTTTCTTTTATCCAATGGGTATGATCAACTTTGAGTTACTTTGTCTGTATGATATGCTGCGGGGATCCAAAGGCATTCTTTTGCGTGAGGATACCCAGTTGCCCCCATGAATTTTCTTCAGCACACTTACTGAAAATCGTTTGACCAAGTATTTAAAAATCTATTCTGGACTCTCTGTTCTATTCTAGTAATCTACATGGCTACCCTTATGCCAATACCGGAGTGTCTTGACTATGCCAGCTTTCAATAGGTTTTGAAATTGAAAGTGTGAGTCTTTTAACTTTGTTCTTCTCCAAGATGGTTTTAATTATTCTGGAACACTTACAGTTCCATATGAATTTTAGAGTCAGGCTGTCAATCACTAGAAAAAAAATAGCTAAAATTTTTGGTAGGAATTTTGTTGCATCTGAAGATCAATTTTGTCATTATTGCCATTTTAACAATGTCAAGTCTTCCAATCCATAATACAAAAAATGTATTTTTATTTATGTCAATTTAATTTCTTTCAAATGTGTTTTTAGTTATAATATATGCACTTAATTTGTTAAATTTAATTTAAAATATTTTGTTTTGTTGTTAAAAGGAGAATGTTTTCCTTAATTTCATTTTTGTTTGTTTTAAACAACTGTATTGAGATATAATTCACTTATCATACAGTTCATCCATTTAAAGTATGTAACCCAATCATTCTTAATATGTTCACAGAGTTGTGCAACTATCACCAGAATACATTTTAGAATATTTTCATCACACAAAAAAAGAAAATCCATAATCATCAGTAGTAAATCCCCAATTCTCTCTCCACCTCCACCTATCCTTTTTCCCACCTCTGGCCCCAGGTAATCAGTTATCTACTTTGTCTCTACATTCACCTGTTCTGGACACATTTTAAAAATGTTTCTCCTATTTAAACGTCATTGCATATTTTGGATTATTCACTGTGAATATGTAGAAATACAACAGACTTTTGCATATGGATTTTGTATCCTGCCATATTGCTGCACTCTTACTATTTAAAATAAGGGTTGTTTTTTTTTTTTTTTTTTTTTTGGTGATTTTCCTATTATTTTCAGTATAAAAGATATGTCATCTGCAAATAAAGATAGGTTTACTTTGTCTTTTCCCTCTGGATGCTTTTGCTTCCCTTTCCTTGCCCAGTTTCCCTGGCTAGATTCTCTAGTGTAATGTTAAATAAAAGTTGTAAGAACAGACATCCTTGTTTTATTCCTAATTTTAGGGAAAAGCATTCAATTAAGTATGATGTCAGAAGCAGACATTTCTTTCAGATATCTTTCCTCAGGTTGAATAAGTTCCCTTCTATTTCTAATATGTTATAAGTGTTTATTATAAAATAACATGAGGTTTTATTTTTAAATGCTTTTTCTGTATATATAGAGATGATCATATGGTTTTTAATCCTTTATTCCACCATTAGGCATACCAATTTCCTAGTGATGTTGTCACAAATGCCTAAAAATCTGGAAGTAGCTTTGAGATTGGGTAATGAATGGGGAGAGGTTAAAATAATTTTGAGAAACGTGGCAGAGGAAAACTAGATTGCCTTGAGCAGACTAGTCATTGAAATATGAATGTCAATGATTCTGCTCATTAAAGTTCAGAAGAAAGTGAAGAGTACAGCAAAGAAAATATATATTATGTTAGAGAATGTTTAAATTGTCATTAACTACTGGTAAAAATATGGACATTAAACCTGCTGCTATGTGCTCACAAGAATACAAGAAGTGTATTTGTGGAAACTGGAGGAAAGGGGATTTATGTAAAAAGTGTAGCTATGTGCTCACAAGAATACAAGAAGTGTATTTGTGGAAACTGGAGGAAAGGGGATTTATGTAAAAAGTGTAACTTGTAATAGTTAGCTTCGATATGTAGCCAAGAGGATTTCCAAGCAAACTGTTGAAGATGTGGTTTGGTTTCTTCTTGCTCTTTTTTTTTTTTTTTTTTTTTTATTATTATACTTTAAGTTCTAGGGTACATGTGCATAACGTGCAGGTTTGTTACATATGTATACTTGTGCCATGTTGCTGTGCTGCACCCATCAACTCGTCAGCACCCATCAACTCGTCATTTACATCAGGTATAACTCCCAATGCAATCCCTCCCCCCTCCCCCCTCCCCCCTCCCCATGATAGGCCCCGGTGTGTGATGTTCCCCTTCCTGAGTCCAAGTGATCTCATTGTTCAGTTCCCACCTATGAGTGAGAACATGCAGTGTTTGCTTTTCTGTTCTTGTGATAGTTTGCTAAGAATGATGGTTTCCAGCTGCATCCATGTCCCTACAAAGGACACAAACTCATCCTTTTTTATGGCTGCATAGTATTCCATGGTGTATATGTGCCACATTTTCTTAATCCAGTCTGTCACTGATGGACATTTGGGTTGATTCCAAGTCTTTGCTATTGTGAGTAGTGCCGCAATAAACATACGTGTGCATGTGTCTTTATAGCAGCATGATTTATAATCCTTTGGGTATATACCCAGTAATGGGATGGCTGGGTCATATGGTACATCTAGTTCTAGATCCTTGAGGAATCACCATACTGTTTTCCATAATGCTTGAACTAGTTTACAATCCCACCAACAGTGTAAAAGTGTTCCTATTTCTCCACATCCTCTTCAGCATCTGTTCTTTCCTGACTTTTTAATGATCACCATTCTAACTGGTGTGAGATGGTATCTCATTGTGGTTTTGATTTGCATTTCTCTGATGGCCAGTGATGATGAGCATTTTTTCATGTGTCTGTTGGCTGTATGAATGTCTTCTTTTGAGAAATGTCTGTTCATATCCTTTGCCCACTTTTTGATGGGGTTGTTTGTTTTTTTCTTGTAAATTTGTTTGAGTTCTTTGTAGGTTCTGGATATTAGCCCTTTGTCAGATGAGTAGATTGCAAAAATTTTCTCCCATTCTGTAGGTTGCCCGTTCACTCTGATGGTAGTTTCTTTTGCTGTGCAGAAGCTCTTTAGTTTAATGAGATCCCATTTGTCAATTTTGGCTTTAGCTGCCATTGCTTTTGGTGTTTTAGACATGAAGTCTTTGCCCATGCCTAAGTCCTGAATGGTACTACCTAGGTTTTCCTCTAGGGTTTCTATGGTATTAGGTCTAACATTTAAGTCTCTAATCCATCTTGAATTAATTTTTGTATAAGGAGTAAGGAAAGGATCCAGTTTCAGCTTTCTACTTATGGCTAGCCAATTTTCCCAGCACCATTTATTAAATAGGGAATCCTTTCCCCATTTCTTGTTTCTCTCAGGTTTGTCAAAGATCAGATGGCTGTAGATGTGTGGTATTATTTCTGAGAACTCTGTTCTGTTCCATTGGTCTATATCTCTGTTTTGGTACCAGTACCATGCTGTTTTGGTTACTGTAGCCTTGTAGTATAGTTTGAAGTCAGGTAGCGTGATGCCTCCAGCTTTGTTCTTTTGCCTTAGGATTGTCTTGGAGATGTGGGCTCTTTTTTGGTTCCATATGAACTTTAAAGCAGTTTTTTCCAATTCTGTGAAGAAACTCGTTGGTAGCTTGATGGGGATGGCATTGAATCTATAAATAACCTTGGGCAGTATGGCCATTTTCACAATATTGATTCTTCCTATCCATGAGCATGGTATGTTCTTCCATTTGTTTGTATCCTCTTTTATTTCACTGAGCAGTGGTTTGTAGTTCTCCTTGAAGAGGTCCTTTACATCCCTTGTAAGTTGGATTCCTAGGTATTTTATTCTCTTTGAAGCAATTGTGAATGGAAGTTCATTCCTGATTTGGCTCTCTGTTTGTCTGTTACTGGTGTATACGAATGCTTGTGATTTTTGCACATTAATTTTGTATCCTGAGACTTTGCTGAAGTTGCTTATCACCTTAAGGAGATTTTGGGCTGAGACAATGGGATTTTCTAAATATACAATCATGTCATTTGCAAACAGGGACAATTTGACTTCTTCTTTTCCTAACTGAATACCCTTGATTTCTTTCTCTTGCCTGATTGCCCTAGCCAGAACTTCCAACACTATGTTGAATAGGAGTGGTGAGAGAGGGCATCCCTGTCTTGTGCCAGTTTTCAAAGGGAATTTTTCCAGTTTTTGCCCATTCAGTTTGATATTGGCTGTGGGTTTGTCATAAACAGCTCTTATGATTTTGAGGTACGTTCCATCAATACCGAATTTATTGAGCGTTTTTAGCATGAAGGGCTGTTGAATTTTGTCAAAAGCCTTTTCTGCATCTATTGAGACAGTCATGTGGTTCTTGTCTTTGGTTCTGTTTATATGCTGGATTATGTTTATTGATTTGCGAATGTTGAACCAGCCTTGCATCCCAGGGATGAAGCCCACTTGATCATGGTGGATAAGGTTTTTGATGTGTTGCTGAATCCGGTTTGCCAGTATTTTATTGAGGATTTTTGCATCGATGTTCATCAGGGATATTGGTCTAAAATTCTCTTTTTTTGTTGTGTCTCTGCCAGGCTTTGGTATCAGGATGATGTTGGCCTCATAAAATGAGTTAGGGAGGATTCCCTCTTTTTCTATTGATTGGAATAGTTTCAGAAGGAATGGTACCAGCTCCTCCTTGTACCTCTGATAGAATTCAGCTGTGAATCCATCTGGTCCTGGACTTTTTTTGGTTGGTAGGCTATTAATTATTGCCTCAATTTCAGAGCCTACTATTGGTCTATTCAGGGATTCAACTTCTTCCTGGTTTAGTCTTGGAAGAGTGTAAGTGTCCAGGAAATTATCCATTTCTTCTAGATTTTCTAGTTTATTTGTGTAGACGTGTTTATAGTATTCTCTGATGGTAGTTTGTATTTCTGTGGGGTCGGTGGTGATATCCCCTTTATCATTTTTTATTGTGTCTATTTGATTCTTCTCCCTTTTCTTCTTTATTAGTCTTGCTAGTGGTCTGTCAATTTTGTTGATCTTTTCAAAAAACCAACTCCTGGATTCATTGAATTTTTGGAGGGTTTTTTGTGTCTCTATCTCCTTCAGTTCTGCTCTGATCTTAGTTATTTCTTGCCTTCTGCTAGCTTTCGAATGTGTTTGCTCTTGCTTCTCTAGTTCTTTTAATTGCGATGTTAGAGTGTCAATTTTAGATCTTTCCTGCTTTCTCTTGTGGGCATTTAGTGCTATAAATTTCCCTCTACACACTGCTTTAAATGTGTCCCAGAGATTCTGGTATGTTGTATCTTTGTTCTCATTGGTTTCAAAGAACATCTTTATTTCTGCCTTCATTTCGTTATGTACCCAGTAGTCATTCAGGAACAGGTTGTTCAGTTTCCATGTAGTTGAGCAGTTTTGATTGAGTTTCTTAGTCCTGAGTTCTAGTGTGATTGCACTGTGGTCTGAGAGACAGTTTGTTATAATTTCTGTTCTTGTACATTTGCTGAGGAGTGCTTTACTTCCAATTATGTGGTCAATTTTGGAATAAGTGTGATGTGGTGCTGAGAGGAATGTATATTCTGTTGATTTGGGGTGGAGAGTTCTATAGATGTCTATTAGGTCTGCTTGCTGCAGAGATGAGTTCAATTCCTGGATATCCTTGTTAACTTTCTGTCTCGTTGATCTGTCTAATGTTGACAGTGGAGTGTTGAAGTCTCCCATTATTATTGTATGGGAGTCTAAGTCTCTTTGTAAGTCTCTAAGGACTTGCTTTATGAATCTGGGTGCTCCTGTATTGGGTGCATATATATTTAGGATAGTTAGCTCTTCCTGTTGAATTGATCCCTTTACCATTATGTAATGGCCTTCTTTGTCTCTTTTGATCTTTGATGGTTTAAAGTCTGTTTTATCAGACACTAGGATTGCAACCTTTGCTTTTTTTTGTTCTTCATTTGCTTGGTAGATCTTCCTCCATCCCTTTATTTTGAGCCTATGTATGTCTCTGCATGTGAGATGGGTCTCCTGAATACAGCAGACTGATGGGTCTTGACTCTTTATCCAGTTTGCCAGTCTGTGTCTTTTAATTGGAGCATTTAGTCCATTTACATTTAAGGTTAATATTGTTATGTGTGAACTTGATCCTGCCAATATGATATTAACTGGTTATTTTGCTCATTAGTTGATGCAGTTTCTTCCTAGCCTAAATGTTCTTTACATTTTGGCATGTTTTTGGAATGGCTGGTACCGGTTGTTCCTTTCCATGTTGAGTGCTTCCTTCAGGGTCTCTTGTAAGGCAGGCCTAGTGGTGACAAAATCTCTAAGCATTTGCTTATCTGTAAAGGATTTTATTTCTCCTTCACTTATGAAACTTAGTTTGGCTGGATATGAAATTCTGGGTTTAAAATTCTTTTCTTTAAGAATGTTGAATATTGGCCCCCACTCTCTTCTGGCTTGGAGAGCTTCTGCCGAGAGATCTGCTGTGAGTCTGATGGGCTTCCCTTTGTGGGTAACCCGACCTTTCTCTCTGGCTGCCCTTAAGATTTTTTCCTTCATTTCAACTTTGGTGAATCTGGCAATTATGTGTCTTGGAGTTGCTCTTCTCGAGGAGTATCTTTGTGGCGTTCTCTGTATTTCCTGGATTTGAATGTTGGCCTGCCCTACTAGGTTGGGGAAGTTCTCCTGGATGATATCCTGAAGAGTGTTTTCCAACTTGGTTCCATTTTCCCCCTCACTTTCAGGCACCCCAATCAGACGGAGATTTGGTCTTTTTACATAATCCCATACTTCTTGCAGGCTTTGTTCATTTCTTTTTCTTCTTTTTTCTTTTGGTTTCTCTTCTCGCTTCATTTCGTTCATTTGCTCCTCAGTCGCTGATACTCTTTCTTCCAGTTGATCGAGTCGGTTACTGAAGCTTGTGCATTTGTCACGTATTTCTCGTGTCATGGTTTTCATCTCTTTCATTTCGTTTATGACCTTCTCTGCATTAATTACTCTAGCCATCAATTCTTCCACTTTTTTTTCAAGATTTTTAGTTTCTTTGCGCTGGGTACGTAATTCCTCCTTTAGCTCTGAGAAATTTGATGGACTGAAGCCTTCTTCTCTCATCTCGTCAAAGTCATTTTCCGTCCAGCTTTGATCCGTTGCTGGCGATGAGCTGCGCTCCTTTGCCGGGGGAGATGTGCTCTTATTTTTTGAATTTCCAGCTTTTCTGCCCTGCTTTTTCCCCATCTTTGTGGTTTTATCTGCCTCTGGTCTTTGATGATGGTGATGTACTGATGGGGTTTTGGTGTAGGTGTCCTTCCTGTTTGATAGTTTT